>NC_092816.1:48209251-48509251 GCF_023375885.2 Dermacentor andersoni
TGTTTACATGACAACAAGGGTAATACCGATAAAGATGACAATACCGATAACAAATGGTGACAACTCCCTGGCGCTCAGTGTTCTATGCAGATATACAGTATTTACAATGTCGACAAAATGCCTAAATGAGTAATATGAAGAGATATATATAAAAAAAAAATCATAAGCGTCAATTAGAACGGCGCAGGGATGCCTCCCCCCTCCCTCCTTCCCTGAGCTTCTCCATGGAAGGGGAGGGTGGGGGCATGTTCAGGGCTGCATAGCTTAGGCAACCGAATCACCCACTGTGACAAAGGAGAAGATTATTTTTGTACAAAGAAAGCTACCGCTTCTCATCCCCGGACCCCGGGCGACACCGTCTGGGTGGGCCACTCCGGGAAAATGGCGCGACCGCTAAGAAACTTAATTGCGAGGTGCTCACACAAACATACACACCACAAAAAAAAAAAAAAAAAGAAATAAGAAGAATGGGCGTCGAGAAAGAATTCAGTTAACTTCCCAAACCTTGTGTAAGACGTTTTGTTTAAACTATATATATGTTGTATGTAAGCGACGTACTGCTGCATGTTGAAATCTAAGATTATGAATACATCTTATTGTGGTGTCCTCCTCACAGTTATCTTCGGGACGCGCCATCGTGCTACTTCTGTACTTGCGCAAGTACAACATTACTGCAATAAATCTTAAAATCTTAAACATACGAAAAATGCAGGCATGGTACATAAATGGCATGGTGCACAAAATTATGCGGGACAAACTATATGAGACTGAACTGTGCGGCACAACGACGAAAATAAGTATAGAGGCAGGTTATGCAGGATGAATTTATGTGGGACAAAAGTACGCGGGACGCAAGTACGAGCGATAATAATATGCGGAACAACGTGACACGCAACAAATATGTGCCGAACGAAAACTAAACAGGCGTGGTATGCAGGACAAAGCTATGCCGGACGAAATTATGCGGGACAAAACGATATGGGAAAGAAATATGCGATACAAAACTATGTGAGAGATGACTGCGGCACAAATGCATATAAACGATCTTCATCGCGTCTTCTTTTTTTTTTCGGCGCGGGACTTCGAGCGTCCGGTGTCACTCTAGGTTATTATGTGCAAAACAAAAAGAAAACAGAAAAAAGAAGGAATACAATGTGGCCGCTGATTGAGCTGGCGGCATGTTATAACACATCTCGTCCTGTTGCATTGTGTGACAAGCTTCATTCGTTATTGTTGCTTTTGCATCGCTCGGCTTAGATTTAGATCCCTTGAAATGCATACTGACAATACATACTTTCTTCTTTGTGCAACACTAATACATCCGTAGAAAAGCAGACAAGAAAGGGAAAAATCTACTCCGAACAATTAGAGCAATAAAAGAAAGTTCCACGTCCGCGACAGGACTCGAACCTGCAATCTTCTGATCCGAAATCAGACGCCTTATCCATTAGGCCACGCGGACCACGGCAGCGGAATGGAACAAGTATCGCCAAGTGGTTGACAGGCTCTCTCCTCGGCATTTTGGATTCTTGTAACATTTGCGTATGCTTCTACATTTCCGTCGTACATAATATTCGTAAGCAGCGTGCTCACTTCACTTGATTACTGATCCTCTTCAACGTCCATAACATTGGTACATGCACATTGCTTGTGGAAAAGTGGCACACGCACTGAAAGTATTGTAGTAATTTAAACATCATTGCCTTCACAAAACAAAAAGAAAAGGAACATACAAGTCTTTGGGGCTTATATTGGTAACCCTGATATAATTCTAAATTTAGCTGTAGACCCGTTTGCGTTATTCCTCGCGCCGCCATTCGTCCCAAACATTTTTGTAAATTAGCCCATTTGTCAGACATTTAACGCCTAGGTTATTATCTAGGTTATTATATGCAGAACAAAAATAAAACAGAAAAAAGAAGCAATAGAATGTGGCCACTGACTGAGCTGGTGGCCTGTTATAACACATCTCGTCCTGTCGCATTGTGTAACAAGCTTCATTCGTTATTGCCGTTTCTGCATCGATCGGCTTAAATATATATGCTTTGAAATGAATACTGACATTAAATACTTTCTTCATTGTGCAACTCTGATACAGCTGTAGAAAAACAGACAAGAGCATATAAGAAAAAGAAATGTACTTCGCACGATTAGTAATAAAAGAAAGCGCGACGTCCGCGACAGGACTCGAACCTGCAATCTTCTGATCCGAAGTCAGACGCCTTATCCATTAGGCCACGCGGACCACGGCTACAGGAAGGAACAAGTGTCACCAAGCTGTTGAGTGCCTTGCTCGTCGGCATTTTGGATTTTTATACCATTTGCGTACGTAACTACACTTCCGTCGTATTTAAAATTAGTAAGCAGCTAACTCATCTTGATTACTGGTCCTCTTCAACGTGCGTAGGATTAGTACGTGCACGTCACATGTGGAAGAGTGGTACATGAACTGAAAGTCGTGTAGTAATTAAACGCCATTGCTTGCACAAAAAAAAAAAGAAGCATAAAAGTCGTTTGGGGCTTAAATTGGTGACCCCGATATCCTCCTAAATTTAGCTGTAGACCATTTTGTGTAATTTCTCACACCGCCATACATTCGAAACATTTTTCTAAATTGTTGGGCCACTAAGCACGAGGTCGCGGGATCGAATCCCGGCAACGGCAGCCACATTTTGACGGGGGCTAAATGCGGAATTGCCCGTGTACTTAGATTTAGGTGCACGTTAAAGAACCCCAGGTGGTCCAAATTTCCGGAGTCCCCCACTACGGCGTGCCTCGTAATGAGATCGTTGTTCTTGCCCGTAAAACCCGATAAATAAATCTTTAATCAAGAACGTTAGGTTCTGTTCGTCGATTAAAGTTTCTCAAGCAAATTGTCATGTTTGCGTCACGTTACGAAAGCAAAGAGAAAGCAACTTTGGCTGTATTTTGCTGAGTTATGAGATTTTCTCTAATTAATTGCATTTTTAAGTTGTTAACACTGACAACATTGCATGTGAATGTTTAGTCACGTTCGCCTTAGTTGTTTCTAAATACAATTTTTGATAGGGAGAATTAAACGCCTTCTTCTGTTCAAGTATTGCTGTCAGTTTTGATGCACAATGATGATGTATTTTTATTGTTGCTGCAGCCGTAGCTTTGTTGATGTTAACCATCTTTATATATTGGTCTTGCTATTGTTGCGCCCCAAATTGGCCATGCGCATTCTTTGGGTGTTTCCCCCTGGGCAGCCGCGTGGCCCAGACGGCGACAGCAGTGTCCGACACCGATCGCGGCGGGCAAACAAGCGGCTGTCCTAGAAGCGACCGCCTCCACCTACCGGCGTGGAGGCGGTAACGAGCGTGAACTGTTTCGTGAAGGAGCGCGAACGATATCTCTTTCCGGAGTGCCTCCTGCTTGACTCGAAGGTTGGACATCAGAGGCGGTGTTCTGTGAATTATGCGACAACTCTAATTGGCCGCAACGAGGCCATCGAACTTCCTAGTGTTGGGAACTAGGGAAGAGGAACGTTTTAGAAGCGGACCGTTGGTGCAGAGAAGGTGTGCTGAGGTGTCCTAACGCCTGCAGACATGTGTGAGATCTGACTAGAATATGACTACTTGTTTCAATACATAAAACAAGCCTTTTTCTTTCGCTCCTATTCCCGGACGTACTCATCTGTATGACACGAAGGATTCTTTGCCTAAACGCAACCCCTGAGTCTCAACACCATGTACTACGTTGACGTTTCTGCGTAAGCATAGAGTAGCATAGTAAACAATAAAAGTGACCATTCGAGCCATTTCTCGGCCGAGCGCGACGTTGCACAATTTCGGTAAGTAGTCCTATGTGTTTCCCTATGAGGTAGCTGCGGCGATAGCTAACAGCTCGACAGGCGGCACGACCCAGCACGTGCGAAGCCCAGTCAGACCGCGTTCCCGGGCTCCCTACGTCGTTACTCTGTAAAATGCGTCTGAGGATCGTTGTTGTGTTCTTATGCCAGCGTCGGACACTCTGCCGTGGTGTCGGCGCTGCCGCCTGGACGCCGACGCCGAGACAAAGGAAGGAAGGCGCACCGGGACACGTATTCCTATTTACGCCCAAGCCCAGTGCTCGACCGCTGAGCCACCATGCGCCGCTCGCGTGTACCACGTTTCCAGGTACTTTTTCCCCGAAGTGCCACGGCGAGCACTCTAGATCCTTGCAGGTACTTGGTGGAACAAGGCAGATGTCATGCCTGGACGCACAGTCTGCTCACCCAGCTGGCGCTAAGAGAAAATAGGTTTTTCAAGAACACGCCCTGTAGGCTATATCGAAATAAGAGTTGCGTGCGGAAGATGAAGTAACACTGGACGAAATTTTTTCAGACTTGATAAGGGGATAAAGGGATGTGATAAGGAGTTGGTCGTGGTGTGCGAGGCGCTTATCTATAAAAGCTGGGATAATCGTGGGACATGGAGCGTTTCTCGCACCATGAGCCACGTCATCGCTGCGCTCATGCGTCCTCTCCTTGTTGACATCACTATCTCTCTTACAGCCGAAATAGCAAGGAGCTGCCGCCACACCCGACGCATATTAAGCAAACTATCGCTCGACGTCCAGGAACAAATAAATGAATAAATTGCCACTCAGAAACTCCTCTGGGAGTTAGACTAAGTATGCGTAAACATTATGGCACTTGCTCATCTCCACGCAGCCCGGTGTCATTACTAATGTTATGAAACTTGATTATATAGGCATGTACTAACGATAGCTCAGTGGCGACACGCACTGGTACCGACGGCGGCGCAAGGAGCATTGAGCCGACGCATGCAAAGTACTGCAAGTAGAGGCGCCAGCTGCGCTGATGACGTTGCCATCATTATAAGCCGTTATCGCTCTTTAGCGCCTAATCATCCGCGTCGAACAATAATTGAACGGTGAACGTACTAAGCGGCGGCTTTTTATGGCACTGCGCGCGGGTCGCAGCTTGAGAGTGATCTGCGATGTCCACAAAGAGTGACGACTGCTCATAGCTTCGCGCTGTGTTCTCGCCGATTACGTGTTGAAGAGGGGCGCCTGCCCGCAACTTGAAAGCGATCTGCGAAAGTGACAGAGCGGGGCATTTGCCGAGAGCGCCTTCAGCACTGTGTTTTCGTCACTTCGTTGGCGTTGAAGCGGGAGGCAGCACAAAGGCAGATTCGCTCGCTGCTGCGGGCGCCATATCGAAAGCAGTCGTCTTATTACGGGACGGACGAAGGGGCGGTTTTCCCGTTGGGTAAGCGTACGAGTGCTAACTCATTTAAAATTAAAGCTTACCTACACCGCCTAAACTCTGCTTATGCGGGGTGGCCCGAGCAGACTGCGCGCCCAGGCACAGTCAGGGACGCGAAAATAAATATCTAGCAGGATGTAGGGCGCATGCCGTGGCACTTTGGCGAAAAATTACCTAGAAATGTGGTACGTGCGGGCAGCGCATGGCGGCGCAGCGGTCGAGCACTGGGCTTGGGATTATATAGAAACACGCCACCGGGATGGCGGCCGTGAGGAAGCGACACAGCCACAGCTGGTTAACAAAGTGGAGTGCGTCTCTGCAGTGCGTGCGCTCGACATCTTGACAGCGTGCTGGTTGCGAGTTCGTGCTTGCCTGTGCGCGAGCGACACCATGCTCATTAAAGTAATTAATAAACCTATATATCGTCGTCATCATCATCAGCCTGGCTACGCCCACTGCAGGGCAAAGGCCTCTCCCATACTTCTCTGATTACCCCGGTCATGTGCTAATTGTGGCCATGTTGTCCCTGCAAACTTCTTAATCTCATCCGGCCACCTAAATTTCTGCCGCCCCTGTTACGCTCCTTCTCTCGGAATTCAGTCCGTAAACCTTAATGACCATCGGTTATCTTCCCTCCTCATTACATGCTTATGCCCATTTCTTTTTCGTGATTTCAACTAAGATGTCATTAACTCGCGTTTGTTCCCTCACCCAATCTGCTCTCTTCTTATCCCTTAATGTTACACCCATCATTCTTAATTCCATAGCTCGTTGCGTCGTCCTCAACTTAAGCAGAACCCTTTTCGTAAGTATCCAGGTTTCTGCCCCGTAGGTGACTACTGGTAAGACACAGTTGTTATATACTTTTCTCTTGAGGGATAATGGCAACCTGCTGTTCATGATGTGAGAAGGCCTGCCAAACGCACCCCAGCCCATTTTTATTTTTCTGATTATTTCAGTCTCATGATCCCCATACGCGGTCTCTATCTGCCATAAGTAGATGTATTCCCTTACCACTTCCAGTGCCTCGCTACCTATTGTAAACAGCTGTTCTCTTCCGAGACTATTAAACATCATTTTCGTTTTCCGCAGATTAATTTTGAGACCAACCGTTCTACTTTGCCTGTCCAGGTCAGTGAGCCCGCATTGGAATTGGTCCCCTGAGCCACTAAGCAAGGCAATGTCATCAGCGAATCGCAAGTTATTAAGGTATTCTCCATTAACTCTTATCCTCAATTCTCCCAAATCCAGGTGTCTCAATACCTTCTGTAAACACGCTGCGAATAGCATTGGAGAGATCGTATCTACCTGCCTGACGCCCTTATTTATTGGGATTTTGTTGCTTTCTTTATAGAGGACTATGGTGACTTTGGAGCCGCTATAAATATATTTCAGTATTTTTGCATACGGCTCGTCTACACCCTGATTCCGTAATGCCTGCATGACTGCATGACTGCTGAGGTTTCGACTGAATCAAACGCTTCTCGTATTCAATGAAAGTTATATATTAGGGTTTGTTATATTCCGCATATTTCTGTATCACCTAATTGATAGTGTGAATATTGTCTATTGTTGAGTAGCCTTTACGGAATCCTGCCTAGTCCTTTGGTTGACAGAAGTCTAAGGTGTTCCTGATTCTATTTGCGATTACTTTAGTAAATACTTTGTAGGCAACGGACAGTAAGCTGATCGGTCTATAATGTTTCAAGTCTTTGGCGACCCCTTTATTATGGATTAAGATTATGTTAGCGTTCTTCCAAGATTCCGGCACGCTCGAGGTCATAAGGCATTGCGTATACAGAGTGGTCAGTTGTTCTAGAACATTCTGCCCACCATCCTTCAACAAATCTGCTGTTACCTGATCCTCCCCAGCGGCCTTCACCCTTTGCATAGCTGCCAAGGCTTTCTTTACTTCTCCCGGCGTTACTTGTGGGATGTTAAATTCGTCTAGACTGTTCACTCTTCCATCATCATCGTGGGTGCCACTGCTACTGTACAAATCGATATAGAACTCCTCAGCTACTTGGATTACCTTATCCATATTAGTGATGACATTGCCGGCTTTGTCTCTTAGCGCATACATCGAATTCTTGTCTATTCCTAGTTTATTCTTCACTGCTTTTAATCTTTCTCCGTTCCTGAGAGCATGCTCAATTCTATCCATATTATACTTCCTTATGTCAGCTATCTTACGCTTGTTGATTAACTTTGAAAGTTCTGCCAGTTCTATTTTGGTTGTAGGGTTAGAGGCTATCATACATTCGCGTTTCTTAATCAGATCTTTCGTCTCCTGCGATAGCTTAGCGGTATCCTGTGTAAAGAAATTACCATCAACTTCTACTGCACATTCCTTAATGATGCCCTGAAGACTGTCGTTCATTGCTTCAACAATAAAGTCTGCTTCCTGAGTGAAAGCCGTATACCTGTTTTGTAGCTTGATCCGGAATTCCTCTACTTTCCCTCTTACCGCTAGCTCAATGATCGGCTTCTTACGTGCCAGTTTCTTCCGTTCGCTCCCCAAATCAAGGCTAATTCGAGATCTTACCATCTTATGGTCACTGCAGCGCCCCTTGCCGAGCACGTCCATATCTTGTATGATGCCAGGGTTAGCGCAGAGTATGAAGTCTATTTCATTTCTAGTCTCGCCATCCCGGCTCCTCCACGTCCACTTTCGGTTATCCCGCTTGCGGAAGAAGGTATTCATTATCCGCAAGTTATTCCGTTCTGCAAACTCTACTAATATCTCTCCCCTGCTATTCCTATAACCTATGGCATATTCCCCCACCGACTTGTCTCCAGCCTGCTTCTTGCCTGCCCTGGCATTGAGGTCGTCCATCAGTATAGAGTATTTTGTTTTGGCCTTTCCGGTCGCCGATTCCACGCCTTCATAGAAGCTTTCGACTTGCTGGTCATCATGACTGGATGTAGGCGCGTAGACCTGTACGACCTTCAATTTGTACCTCTTATTAAGGTGAAACAAGATGGTGGCGATGTATTCTGAGCGAAGCCATTAGGTAGAAGTGCTTTAAGCGCAGCATAAGACACTGCTAAGAATAAATACTAACAAGCGCACAATCGCAACTGATTTTCAGGACGAAAGCCTTTCTAGGGTCGTGGTGAAGTTCGTGCCAGCAGACCTGACCGCTGGAGTGTCCGCCGAAGCGTCATCACGCCATATGAAGACAGATTAAAGACAGATTAAATAATGAAAAATGATTGATCGCCACAGTTTGTGAATGATAACGTTATTATAGAGATTGGTAGAGATTAATAATGACTAGTAATGATTAATAACTACTAATGACGTGTGAGTACTAACCACTTCGAAATGGCCAATATGTCTAACGACGGCTTGTAATGACCACAATTGATTACGAATGTCTAGTTATGAGTAGTAATTACTAAAATGATTACTAATGACTGGCAATGCTTACTAATGACTACGAATTGACTAACATGTCTAACGACGTCTTGTAGTGACCACAATCGATTACCAATGACCAGGAATGATTACTTGTGAGCAGTAATGACTAGTAATGACTGAAATTACTTGTAATTACTAGTAATGACTATGAAATGACGAATATGTCTAACGACGACTTGTAACGACTACAATAGATTAGAGATCACTAAAAATGCTTAGTAATGAGCAGTAATGACTAATAATGACTTGTAATGACTAGCAATGCCTACGAAATGACCTATATGTCTAACGACAACTTGTAACGACTACAATTAACTAGAAATGACTAAACTTTCTTAGTAATGACCAGCAATGACTAACGACATACCGGATACTTTCGATTATTACTCCCTACGCCGATGACCCTTGAATGATCCATATCACTACAGTCATTGCATTCCTTATCGTCAACCAAGATGGCCGACCTGCGGCCTTTAATTCTATGGAAATCGAGATACGTGCTCCGGAAGTTTGGATCGTTCGTCGAATGGAGAGCGGCAGGGGTAGTGGCACCAGTCTGCATCTTGTCTCCTCTCGAGTCCGAGGTCCGGCGTCATGATTGGGTCGAACGAGACGCGTGGAAGTGCACACTTAAGGAATTTTTCGCTTCTTTTCTGCCTTGCTTTTATTATTAAATAAAACAAACTGGGGGTTATCCTTTAAGGGCCGCCATCCCGAAAAGCTCGAGTTCACTTCAATTTAAAGCTTGTGACGGCATTATTACTAAGACCAAGTAGTAAACAACCTAGTTTTACAGCCACCACAATTCATTTGTACTCAATACTAGTGCGTGCCAAAGTTGTGCGACAGTCTGGCGGCGTTTCGAGAACTTGCCGCAGACCATTTATGTGTGCCATTGTCACTTGTGTAGATACCTTGGCTGTGCATTCCCTTGTAACGCTAAAGCATGCGGTCGCTGGCAGCGAGTGTTCGGCCCGCACACACAAGAAGCCCTTCAGACAAGACACTCGCACCCCGTTTCCCCTGGGGACAACGCAAACTAGAATATTTTATTAGGTGAAATGACCCTGCCACCACATTGTGCGGCCTGAAATGCGTATTATTTTTTTTTTTTGATTTCGTGAACGTTTCCTTGAGGCGTTAAAGGCATAAAATGCTTCTCTGTAGGGAAAGCATCTGGGGCATAACGCGTGCGCATGGCATTCCAGCTTCAAGTCCAAGTCCCGGTCATGTACTTTCATGCCTCACGATCACGTAGGACAAGTTCTGCAAGTCCCTTCGCCGACAAAAAACAAAAAAAATTGAAGCGCACGTATTGTCATCATGGAATATATATATGCGCGCCCTAAAGATCCACTTCTCACCGCACACTATACTTCAACGTGGACTGCGCCGTAATACACAGTTTACCCCAACTGATATCACAAAAATCGGTAGTCCATGCTGCTGGCATAGGTGTCTCGCGTAGCAATATATAGCTACCATGCTGCGGTGACGAGACTTCTTGCACCTGGTAACATTGCCTTAACCGCTGCTGCATCGCAGGAAGTCGCATGATTCGCTTCGTCAAAGCGACAGAGCAAGTTGATTTGCAACATCCGACTCCCTCGCTGAGCAGACTCGCGGAAAGATGGTCCGGGTCGACAGTCCTGGTGCGCAGGGTGTGGTAATGCGCGGAGTACTCATGATGAGCGGATGGCTATATTCACTAGGTGCAGTAACAAAGAGTGAATAATAAACGTGGTCCAGAAAACATCGATTCTCATTATAAAGATACCGAATGTCCAACTGAACCAAAATAAAGAACGAAAGAAAGAAGAAAAGGAGAGAACGCCAAGGAGACAGAAACAGACTGGTTAACAGCACTGGTGGAAAGACTAATATAAAACGCATATAAACGAGGAGGGTGAGGAGGGGTGTGGGGCACTTATGCATTACCAGCGAGTGTCCCAAAAAGGCTAGTTGCGAAGTTGCCACAGTAACAGGGAAAACAAAGCTAAAGTTGTGTACAGTTCATGCGCTAAAATCTGCGTTCCTCAATACGACGTAGTAAATGGCAGTTGAGAGTGAAAACGAAATATATGACTCCCTAAAAGGTGGCGGCTCATTCCGGAGCCGTCTGGGCACTGAGAATGCCGTACTTGTCCGCCACGTTGACCATCACGATGACCATGCTCAGGACGATGGTCTTCGCGAGCAAGCCAAAGAGAAGCTGAAAAAGAAGAGGAGGAGGAGGAGAACTGATTAGTGTATATATATATATGACAAGTTAGGAGGAAGAATTACCCGGCGCTAACTCCCGATTTTCCTATTCAAATGCATGTGACAGGCAGAAATGCTCTCCACGGTTGACAGAGGCATGGATTTTAACTTGAATGAAATTTGCTGCACTGTAGAGAAATCTGGGTTTTACCGACTCTAGGAAGCATAATTTCGATTTAGGGCGTCATATAGTTTTAAAAGCGAAGCTTTTATTTGCGAAACTCGCCGAGTTTTCGCGACCGTGATTGCTGCGACGTGGCTGTTCCCTGGCCGAATAGGCAAGAACAATCACAGCGGTGGACGCGCACGACATCACCACCGCTGGGTCCCTTTTACCACCACCAGATGGCGCTCGCCTCCACACATCCGTGACAGTGGCGCCGCCGGCCATGCCGATAAAAATAAGGAACCAGAAAGCGTGCCTGCGCGCGCCCGCGGCGCCGGTGGCGGGATCATTGCATTAGCCTCTACACAGCGCCTAAATAAACCTTTCCTTGTCACTTTGTGGGGACACCTTTACTTGCCACTTTGCGGGGACAAGAGACTCTGTTTCGAACCTTTATGCACTCAAACAAAGCTTCGCTGTATAGAAATTCTAAGCCGTTGGATATGCTGTCTTTTGTTTACTATAACTGCCCAATATTGTTAACTGAAATATACTCAGTGCCCTTACACTCTGTGAAGGAGGGTGAGCAGCGAAGATGTGTATGCGGACCCCTTAATGGCGAACTGCACCTCCGCCGTGGGTCGGTTTCACATTGCACTCTCTTGGGTTTTTTTTTTTTCTACACGCGGACATGACAGTGGGGAAAGTAGCCATCAACAGCTTTCCTGGAAAAAAATTAGGGCGGAAACTCTACACTGGGGAATTGTCACATAGTGCGTAACATTCTTTGTAATAATGAATTATGAAGCCTTTACTGCATTCTTAAAACCAAGGCTGCCGCACTTTAAGGGATAAGCAACTGTAAAGAATACGACGCACACAATGACGATCTACCAAGAAAATTTATGTTTACTGCCATTCTTGTGTTTCGTAAATAAAAAGAAATTAGGGCAGGAATTACCCACTGGGGAATTGTCATATAGTGCACAGTGTTGTAGAAATGATGATATCTGTGACCATTACCAATGAAGATTATACTGTACCCTTGAAACCAAGACAGACGTAATTTCAGAGATAAACAACTACAAAGGATACCATGGATACATTGAAGATCTCCCCGCTACACTCATTTACTGAGGAGATCGCGCCGCGTATTCCACGCAGTTAGATCGGACTTTCAAAGATAACGTAATACTTCGTTGCGCTCTCAATAGTGTAATTTACCGGGTATACACGGCTATCCATGCCACGAAGATACCAAAACAAAACACTTTTTTTTTTTGTGGTAACACCCAGTACCCGTTAAAGCTAATTGCAGTGAACCGCGTGGGAAGTGGGACACGTACCAGCCTCCAGAAGGACACCCGCGCCAATTCGTGCAGCAGGGCGAGCGGGGCCGACGCCGGCATGATGACGTTGGACGAGGCGCCCACGATCACCGGAATCGCGTAATACGTCGGGTGGACGCGCTGTACCTCTGCCTGCGGAGAGGGATCACGTGGCAGGATCACGCAGAGGTACACACATTCTTGATCGGGAAGCATTACGCGTGCACCTCCTTCCTTTCTATCTCTTTATACATGTTTTTGTTTTTGATTTTGTTGATGTGAACAACCAATGAACCAACGGCGCAAAAAAGTGGACGCCACCAGGCAAACCGCCGTTGCTGTCACGCGTCGTCGTTTGCTATTACTCCGAGTTTTTAACCATCTTTTATTGTTTCTGTCTCTTTCTTTTTCGCACTGATGCATTGCCGCGTCGCCTTTCGGAGCCGCTAGTATGATTCCGTCAACATATTTATCGTTTGCTTATTTTATTTTCCATAAACATATAGAAATACGGGTAATCAAGAAAGATGTGTGGCCGACCTGAGCTAATTCCGTCGAAAACGGCATGTTCGCACGTTCTCCGTCAACTCGCTCGATCCTTTTACGATTGGTATCACATCCACTCGAGGAACAAAAGCTCCACCGACATGGCAGACAAATTTCCGAGATATGGTTGTGCCTGAGCAAGACGGAGGCAACGACATGGATACAAAGGATGCGAAAGGAGACTACAGGAGGAGGACAAACGGTCCGTCTAGCTATGCCGTGAGATGCCTCCTCCGTCCCCACTACTCGACATCACGGCTTTATTGGTGCGCGTAGTGGGTGACTGCACTACTCTCGATCTTGCTGATCACCTGGGGCAGTGCTTTCACATACCAATGACAACATCGTAAAAGAATTTCACGAAGGAGCTGTGGGATGGATGGTGGGCTATCACTGTCTCTCTCTCTTTCTCTCTCTCTCGCCCCCTCCTTCTTGTTTTGTTTTTGGGAGGAGCACGCTTTCCTCAACGCGTGCCGCAAATCTGGGAGACCATGGTCTAACTAACCCACGTGGTCTAACTCATACCGTGTATTACTAAAATTACTAGAGGTAACTTTAGCGCTGAAATCATTCAGCTTGTATGGAAATGATAGTTACTACACGAAAATTTGTTTGATTTTCGTGCTTATGCCTTCAGACTTTTTTGTGGCTTTGTTGACTTTACACTTAATTTTTCTCGATTGGCCTAAACTTTGAAGCAATGCTATTTTTCTCAACGCACAAACAATGCAAAGACTATCTGAGACTGCAGGCATGATCACTGCAAATCATGTCATTCTTGAGGCAAAATTTAATTTAGATAATCATTTTGCAAAGTCAGAAAGCCTTTTGATGCCAGAAAGAACAAGTCTAGACTACTCCATCAGCTAGCCTCCATTCTCTTGCTGGCTGAACCACCATACTTGAAGCTCTCACAAGCACCAATGTTACCTCCAGTAATTTTTATAAGAAACTCTATAGTCGAAGCATATACTCGTATAGTTGCCCTTCAGTCCGCTAGGACTGCTACTACACCGGCATGCCTTGCGGCAGGGGTGGCGTAGGGAAACTTGTTTCGAGATGAATCTAGATCAGGTTTAAGGATGCATGCAGCTCTAATGCAACCCTGATTTCCCAAATCGTCCGCTGCCGCATGACCCCTGAGGCAGGCTCCACCTAAACCGTGCTCGTCGCCGGATGTGCCCATACGTGTAGATGACGGTCTCGCGATCGCTGCATTCCACTCACGATGTACACCACGACTGGCGCCATGACTTGGACGAGCACCCGCTGGCCCGCGGTTTCGGCCATCACCGAGCTGGCGATGGCCAGCATCACTTGCGTCTCGAGCGCTGTGCACTCCTCCCAGAAGGAAGTGGACAGCAGCTTGAAGACCTCGTGTGGGATATCGTAGACCTGCGGAGGTTTCATTAATGGTTCGGTCGCCATTGAAATTCCTTACACATCCGGGAATGAGAATGGGAGATGAGAATGAGCCTCTATTAGTTTGACTATTAGTTCAAAGGCTTTCGTCTTTTTCGCATGCTCCCTAAAAGGAAATAAAAGGCCATCTTATTTATATCTTCCAGGCCTCGCGCAGCATGCCGGAAGTGGGCTACCCGCTGCAAGTGCAATGTATTATTATTATGTATTACAGTTTTATTATTACTGAAGAATGCGGACGAGCGTGTGAGTGATGGACTAAAGCCAACAGTAAACATATGGGATGTTCTGCAGGTTAACTTCCCCACCTAGACAAGGTGCGAAATCGTGCAGCGCCATACAACTGCGGTGCCACGCCGCGGTTAGCGCGCAGCTTACAATGTTGGCATTACCACTCAAAAGCTGTTAAAAAAGGCAGCAAATGCAACGAGTTCGCATCTATATACAGCGCAGCTTAGTGCGCGTGCATAAAGAGCCGAAACACGAGTTTGTGTTTATCGAATGTTCGTGCCAATTGACACGGAAGGCTTTATTCAGGCTGCCGCGGACGAAGGCAAGCCTTCTGGTTCTTTTTTTTTTTTTTTTTTTTTTGTGCTCCGCATGGCTTGCGCCGCCGCCTGCGCCAACATTACTAGACAGCGTTACAGACGTTGGCTTGCGCGGTTGCACGGAGGCGAGCGCCATATGGTCGTGGAATGCAGAGGCGCGCTTCCTGCTCTGTGATTGGTTGGCCTATTCGGCTAGAGGACAGCTACGCAGTAGCAGTCTTGGTCACAAAAACCCGGAAAGGCTTGCAAAGAAAAATCTTCGCCTTTAAAAGCAAAGCACAAGATTGGTGGAGAGGCTCGGCAGCTTAACTGGCATGGATTTACGAATCCTTGCGTGAACTTCGCCGGTTCTTTACGCCCTTGATTGTGATCACGCTATGCAGCAATCAGATGCCCCTTTACAATTAGCACGTTTATCTACTTGTAAGGAATACTCTTTATTCACACGTTGGGGGCGTCGAAGTAGTAACCGGGAGAGTGCTCGAGCTATAAATCGCCAGAAAAATCGTCAGAAAGACCAGAAAGCAACACAAAGCGACGACACGGCAGCGCTTCTACCAGATAGCGAAGAATGCGTGGGCACCTTACAGCCGAGATTGTGGCATCCTGCATTGCTTGCAGTACTTCTCCCTGGGTGTTGCTAGCGATACGCCAGCAGTTAACGATAAGCAATACAGTTTCAAGAGATCAGCACTCAGCTATACACGAAGGAAACGTTGGGTACAACAAATCACATTAATGAACAAGAAATACGTAAGGCGAATGCGTGGTATCTGTCTGTCTGTCTGTCTGTCTGTCTGTCTTGCGTGCGTGTGCGTGTGTGTGTGTGTGTGTGTGTGTGTGTGTGTGTGTGTGCGTGCGTGCATGTGTGTGCGTGGGCGCGTGCGTGCGTATACCTGCAGTAGCTTCGACGAGACTTGGGTGGCCCCGATGAACAAGAGGACGCTCCACGGCACCACTTGCCAGATCTGCCGCACGAAGTCGAATGCAGCTTCCAGGCATGACGTAACCAAGCTCGTGGCGAGCATCATCGACGTCAGCGCACTAAGTAAGGCCACCCTGCACGTGGCCCATGCATTTGAGCACCTATTATTGCGTTTGCTGTTTACAGTTAGTGTTCACGTAGGGGTTACTGAGCGGGCAAAATGTCAGTGCATTACAGCGCAAATACTATGGAGACGCGGAAGCGCGAGAGGCTCACGGCAACTGCGTGTCAAGCGCTACGCCAAGCAACTGACTTTCCGATGTCTCATCTTAAACATACTCCATGGGCTGCCCATGTTCATCTATGCACTACGCACTGCCTAGTACCAAGTGGTCACGGCCCTTCAAATGTCTCTTAGTGTCTTACCCCCCGCCATATCGATTCCAAACTGACTCACTCGATGCAACACTCGGGCAATCTGCTCACGGTTCACCTTTCTGAGCATCATCAACTCTTCCCTGCTTCATCTGTTCCCGCCAACACCCGCCTTTTAAGAGGAGGCGCCGGCGCTGCGTAATAGCCGCCGCTTGGACATTATTGCGTGAAATGGACTCGAGGTGGCGCGGATGTGGTTTGGCGCTGACGTGAAATTCCGCGTGCGAACACTTGCTTGCTAGATATCTCCCCACGCGCATGGCTCCATCGCTGTGGCGTCGTATGTGATGGGGAAAACGCGAACTGCACGCGAGCGTTTCTGAGCGTAACGGGCTCACCTACTCAACGAAACTGCTATCGGCTTTCCTGTATTATAGATCCTTGCCGCCAATACATTGAAATTGGTTACGAACGAATTGCAGAGAATGCGTTTCCTTCGGTCGATAGACAATTTGATTATACCAATAATGAAACCGATCCCGTAATAAAAATCTCACCGACGATTACGATACTCCTTAATGCGAAATTTGAGGGCAGCTCTATGCGTGATTTCATTTAACCATATATTGGCTGGCGCGGACAATCCGTGTCGTGCGGCACAATGCAAACGGGGCGAAGTGTAGCGCGACTGCCTCGCTAATCGCGGGAGATCGCGAGAGGCAGGGCGTGGGTGACGCGTGGGCGCGATTCACAGCAGCCGCCGCGGACAGACCTTCGCTCATGCAGTGCTTTGTTTCCACATATGGTATCGGTGGACGCGCTCGCCGCATGACATCGGTGAACTGACGTCGGCACGCTACTCTGGCACCATCTCCTACCCGTAGTCGTCGCAGAGTCCGCTTTGCGTGGCGCTACGCATTCCGCCTCATGGTTCCGCTGCACCCTCCTCCTGCGCTTTCCTCCTCGCGCTCTTTTCGCTATCACCGTCTTTCATTCCCCGCTGCGCTCAGCGTTCGCTTTTTCATCCTTCGCTATGCTCGTTCACTCGGTTGCGCCGACGCTCAACGCAGGAACGGGCGCCTAAGAGCTGCAGCATAGTGAATGGATTTCAGCAAGAGGGGACACTCGGCGAAAACTGGCAACCGGAAGTACGTCACGCTAGTAATAATGAAAACCGTTTGTTGCAGCGAGAGTCGGGAAAAAGTCATTTGAAGTGAAGATAACAGATATTCTTTCATTATTTCTATTCTTTCCCGGCAAAACTAAAAATATGTGCGTATAAGTTATACTTTACGACTTACTTGCGTCACCTAGAGACAGGCCAATGACGCGCCAGATGCATGCGTCATGCGTCAGACACGCCGCCGAAGCGAGCGAGGCCCGCTGCGCATGCGAGCGTTCGCGACCCGTCTGCCTGTTTTTCTTTTTCTGGGTTTAGTCTGGTTTCTTGGGCTCCCGGCACATTCCTGCGTTCCTTCTGCACTTATGACACAGTTAGCAAAAAAAGCTCAACTATTCTGGCGCATTCGATTTGAGTTAATGACTCGGTACTGGAGATGTTTGCGACGCTTTTTGTGAATCCCTCATTGTTGTTACTAATTTCGGTAGTTCTTGGGCGCGCTCGCATCACCTGGTGTTGTGATGCAGAGGAAACCAGCTCGGCCACGTGAAGCAGTTTTTTCGCGTGTACTGAATCTTACTGGGACAAGTTCGTGACGCTTTCTCTGACCCTCAAAATAATTGCAAATAATTTCTTTATTTTTGGGATAATCTTGAGGCACACTCGTCGCAGCTGTCGTGACGCAGTGATATGCAGCTCTGCCATGGTTATGAAATTAGTTTGGAGTGTACCGAGTCTTAGTGGGACAAGTTTGTGACGCTTTATTATGGCCCCGCCACAAGATATGCCTTCTTTCGGTACTCACGCTTGTCGAAAACGCGATGAGCGATTGCCAAGAGTGATAACACGGGAATGTGTTGCTTGCGCTGGCAGAACGTGCAAAAGATAACCCCACAGAGCTCAAACAACAGGAATTTGTAACTCGAAAATTCTGTGTTCCGAGGGAGTGAAAACAGGTTTTTCACCCAAGAATTTGTCTTGAGTGCGAGTAGAAGGAATTTTGCGAGCGTCCAGCGTTGTCTGTTTAAGAGCCTGTGTTGTGGCTATCTCTGTGTATACGTAGCGTACTATCGCGTCGATTGAAGCCATCTTCATTCATATCTAAAACAGCGCCAAAAAACACGGACAAGGGAGGACACAGGAGGAGCGCTGACTGCCAACAACATCTTTATTGGAGCCTGCGCAAATATATACAGTTTGCAACAGGCATAAAGATAGTGTGGTTGGCAGTTAGCGCTCGTCCTGTGTCCTGACCCTTGTCCGTGTTTTTTGGCGCTGTTTTAAATATGAATGATCCATACCAACTAGCTCGCACCCAAACCCTTCGAAGCCATCTTCTTTTTGAAACGCACAGTCACCCATTTGATTATTTTTTTAAAGTGCAGAAAATAAGGCCCGTGAATGGGGGAATGCTTGCAAATCGGATGTTTTCGTGGTATGCACGGCACTGTTTGGAATGAGGGGGATATTTTCTACGCCATGCGTGAAAAAGCAAAGTGCTCTTGTTTGTGATGCCACCTATTCACCATTTTCGCAATTTTCGCCTCTATAGGCATTATTCCTAAGATGTGGTAAAACCAAAATGGCATATGCTTGTAATTTATTTTTGTTTCAGTTGACGTCGTCCGGTCGAGATTCGTACGCAAACTACTGCTGCTTACGTGGTTCCACAACGTTGGATGAATGAACAAAAAGCCCGGAACGAGCATTTATATAGGGTAAAATAAACAGTTCCTCATTTCACAAGGCGTTATGCGTCTTCTTCGTGAAATTGCACGAGGCACATATTCTAAGGAGATTTCTAGAGATCGTTCGCAATAATTTTTTACGTAACAGCTCAAGTATTCCGTACTAAGACCGGGCGTGGGCGAGCATTAGAAGCAAAAAAAAAAAAAGAAAAATAAAGAAACGCAGCGTTTATCAGAGCAGCCGGTTCAACGCGTTCCAGCTAGCGTTGAAAACGCGCGCACCCGGAACCGAAATCGAATGTTGGTTCAGGGATTAAGGCGGGCGGCTTGGTTCGCTGCAGTCAATTCGGCCGCAATTCTCTATGGCAGTGTCCGCTCTTGTTGAATCCTTTCTCTATGGCTGCGCTGTAAAATTCCCTTGGAGTGTCCATATGTTTCTTATCGCAATGAAACACGTTGATTTATTCTACACTGAACAACCCTGTGGGCAGCTTACCGTTGCGCCTGGAGCCAACCATGACGGCAGGGTCACGAGATACCACTTTGTTTAACCTACATAGTTTCTCAATATATCTAGGTAGATTGTTTTCCGCTATCCTTTAAAATAATGATACTAAAAAAACATACTTCAGCAGCGCAATGAAGTTGTGCACCTAGCATGAACTTCTTAGCTAATGAGTGCTTGAAAACACATGCACTGTTTATCGCTAATACAAAATAAAATTGAAAAAAAAATGCGGAAACTGCTCAGGAATTGTGTAAGTATGCGTCAGCTTATCTGAAAATTTCAGTTGGACGACCGCCAAATTTCAGGTTGGCCAACACCAAATTTCAAGCTAGCCAACCCCCAAATTTAGGTTGGGCCAGTTCGAAATTCCAGTTGGGCCACCACTTAATTTCATGTTGGCCGAAATCAAAATTTGAATTTAGCCCAACCTCAAATTTCGGTTGGCGCACCCCAAAATCTTAAGTTCGCCCACCTCCAAATTTATCTTGGCCCATCCTCCAAGTTTAAGTTTCCCCACCCTCAAATTTCAAGTTGGCCCACCCTGAAATGTAAGTTGGCCCACCCTGAAATTTAAGTTGGGTTACTCTAAAATTTGCGTTGGCCCACCCCCACATTTCAAGTTGGTCCACCCCAAATATTATTTTAACCCACCCCCACATTTCAGGTTGAGCCACTTCCAAGTTTAAGTTGGCCCACCCAAAATTTCATTTAACCCACTCCAAATTTCAAGTTGGCCCATCTCCCAATTTAAGAAAGCCCTCCTCCATATTTAAAGTTCGCCCTCCTCCAAATTTCAAGTTGGCCCGCCTCCAAATTTCAGGTTTTCCGGACCGGAAACTACAGTTTGCCCACCGCTACCATAAGCATCCCTATGTATTTTCTGTGGAGCCCTATGTAACCCTATGAGTCTTCTTTCAGATCATTTTTTTTTTTGCTTTCAATTGTTCCTGATCGCAAATATACCTATCATCTACGTTCACACTATTGTAACTATTGAAAGCCTTAACTTCGCAAATTGCGCATTTTTGTGCAGATGTAAGCCATTACACTTTTCGCGTGACGGGCCCAGGGGTGTTTGCCAAAGAATGCTGAGGCATAAAACGGGGCCAATATAATAATGGAGAGCATTTTTTCTAGTTTTTTCTCACTTGCGTTCGTTTTCAATTCGTGCTCGGTTTCTTAGACATGAACATGCACAAACAACTCGCCCGTCTATTAGGAAATTTGATTATTGATTGACAGTTTTCGAAAGTTTCGCGTCAAAATTAACATATGCGAAGCCTTAGTGATATCTTGGGTTAAGCGAGGCGAAATCGGTCGCTTGCTATAGTACCCCCTATATTGACAAGCTGGTTAACGGATTTTAATTGAGAAGCTGGTTAACGGATCCGTATTTTAATTCCTTGACCTCGGGCTGCCTCTTGGGCACGCGATCGGGAACATCCCGACTGATCCTCGATGTTGGAACTGGCAATAGTTTGCTTGACTCATTAGAAAAATGCCTCGGGTACAGCAAGGCGTTAACCAAAGTTAACTAAGATCGTGGTAAATACAAATAACGTCATGAGCAAATCGGAAAAGAAATCATTGGGTTCATTGTAACAATGAGTGGTGTACAAATGCAGGTCTGAGCGGCAGCGCACAAGAGAATTCTTTACGTAGATATTGAGGCCAGTGTTGTGCTGGTTGCATGCGGCAGAAATAATTTTGGCGCCGAAAATAAGCAGCGAGTTTTCGACGCCGTTTACAGCATCTATAAGACACCTGTAAAAATCATCAAACGTCTAGGCTGTTTTTGGCTACTCTTCGCTCTTGAAAAGTTTTTGTTTGGGTATTTTCGGGGTACATATTGAGATCGTTTGGCTTTTATTCTGGGGGGCCATCTGGCAACCCTGCTCGCGGATCAAGCACGAGCCATCTCGACGTCGCGCACGTCGGAGCGTGTTGGCCGCGTCTGGATATTTCGGCTGTGCCAGTGCGTCGAAATATAGACGCTGTTGTACGCGCCAACGTGACGTAGCGTGAGTGCACGCACGCGCTCACGCTACGTCGGACTAAACACGCGCCTTGTGGCTCACCGGTGGTCGATGTTGAGGAGATGTGAAGGCAGGTACGTCACCACAAATACTGCCGCGTAAGCAGCGCAGGCAAATTGCGCGCCTCTGCGAACATGAAAAAAGTGTAATGTGCAGTCATTATATGAACCTTCACTCGTTTAATTGGCGGCAATGAAGAATAACTCTGGCGTTAGCCAAGTTGCGCCAGCGTTAATGTGGCAACGTTTGACAAGGAGTGAAATTCCTGTACCCTTAACCCGGCGTTTACAAATTTCACGACTGTGGCCTGCTGCTGCTAATGTGCGTAACTGCTTGTTTGATAAGCCATAAATTCAATAAATCATAAGGTGCCATGGCACATTAAAAATCGCTGTTAAACCTCGAGTTCGGGTAGTTCTTGCTACTCCTAATAAATAATTTAGTGGGTTATGTAGTAGAGTTATTCAAAAACAAAGCAAAACACAGCCCTGCTCTAAGAGGCATGCTCGTCGTTTAGGGTGCAGTACGCGGGTTGTATATGAAATCCCCCCTTACGTGCATCCACTGTTATATAGGACAAACGCGAAGGTGTATCAGCGACCACCCACGTGACCATGCGGCTTCGCCTAATGACTCTTGTTACCCGTTGTCAGAGCTGAGATTGCATCCGGATCTTTGAAAAGCGCGAGGTAGTTATAAAGCATAGCGCGAATAACGGGCATGCGACATTTTGGAGACCTTTAGCATTTCGGCCATGCGGGAGGTGGGGATCAACTCTCTGTCCGTTTTGGTATAGTGATAAAAGAAATAGAAGATATGTCCTGCTGGTTTGTGTCCCTCGGTGACGTGTCACCTTCCTCGAGCATTTACACGCCACTTCACTAAATAAAGCATTTATTTGTTAGTCTATGCCTGTAATCTTTGGTTGTAAGCGTTTGGTCCTATATGCCTCTTTTATCTTTCCGGTGTCACGCTGTTTAAAATTCTGTTGTTTGACAATGTGCACCTTTCGGCACGCTAAATCAAGGGTGAGTAGCGCTATTGATGCCCCACTTTGTATAATGGCGCGGGCTATATTATAATAATGAAGGCCGCCACGCTTGGAGGGCGAGAAATGCCACTGCCCTGGTTAACGGCTGCAAATACTGACATCAGTCGAACCCCATCACCCGTATGATCTGAAGGTCCTATTATACGTAAACGCTTTCTTACTAACAGGCATTGGAAAGTCAATTTATCAAGTTTAGTTAAACTTAGCGAACTGGCAGGGACCGTTTATTGCTTATCTAAGTATTAAGATACATGGTGTCCCAACTATCATGCACCACGATTTAAATATTTGCAAATGCCGGGTAGCTGGACAGAACCAAGGCAATGTTGTCTGCCGTCGATTGGAGATACTGAGAATAGTTTTTGCATTCAACCTAATTACATCATAAGTCGAAATTATTTATTCTCAAATATTATCACTAGATAAAAAGTGTCAATGAGAAAATTGTAAAGCCACACGGAAAACTCCCGATACAGCTTTCTGTTTCTCAATGCGTGCTACATAAAAGCATGTTTCTCGAGCGTGAAAGAAGCCCGCGACTACTCGCAAAGTGCCTCCAGCGGCCAGCCGCGCGACCGGCCGCTTAAGACTAATTACGTAATTAGGCGGAATGCAAGAAATAATCTGAGTATCCCCAAGCGACGGCAAACAACATTACCTTGGTTCTGTCTAGATACGTGGTATATGCATATCTTTAAATCTAGGAGCATGATAGCTGGCATACCCTGCATACCATATGTGTATATTGCTTTGCTCACCCTATATAAATAAATACAAAAGATGTATTCCATTCGCACAGTAAGCAAGGATCGAACACTGAAGCACTGGAAGGTGCATGGCGTGCCTCATAATCAGAAATTGGTTTCGGCCCGTAAAACCCCATAATTTGATTTTTAACAGCACAATGCACCACGGCCAAAATGAGGTGGTAGAGTAATAACTTTACCTCCATGCACCTGACGACATCCTGTTTTGTAAATAGACAGTAAAGAGAAATGGTCAGTTGCAGTAATACCCGCGGCTTGAAAGAAACGTGCAAACAGATAATTACGTACTTTCTTTTTCCATCTTTTTTACGAACTTTTGCTACGGAGTTTCCGCGTACTATATGCCTGCTGTGCACCGGCGGTAGATTCTGGAAGTTATCCATGAGAACCGTGTTTTATCATGTCGCGGCATGTTATATCAGTCGCGTTATCAATCCACGTAATCTGGGTCTCACCTCTGCTGCCGCTGCCGGTATGCGCGCTTCTCGCGAGCAGCTCTCTTCACGGCCAGGTTCTCCGACGAGTACGGCTCCGGATCACTGGGCCACGGGAGACGACGACACATTGCTGGCGCCCGACTCTTACGAGAATTGTGGACATTCCATAAAATTCACGCTAACTGTCTCTAACCATTTATAAAAACCTCTCTAGAAAACCCGCAGAACTTCGCTGTCAACTTTTCCGAGGTACTTATGTGGCTTCCGTTTCCCTATACTCTCGTGTAACTTTTGGGCTTCGCCGACTTCTTTGTTTCTTTTTATTCAAGCACATGTGCAATGCACATGTTTCATGGTTTGGCAAACGTTCAGATGAGCGAGTGAGTGATTTCTTTGAATAAAACTATAGAAATCTTGGAAACTCCACCTACTAAGCTCCTACACACGGTCAAAGGATTCATGCTTATGAACTTCTTTTTTTTACCGCAACGTTCTCACTATAATCCCATGAAAATTACGTATTGATGGATGGTTTAGCAACGATCCTAATTCGAGAGTCAGAGATTTTTAACTTCAAGTCGTAACCGGAATTTTTTTGCGAATCGCTTTTCAGTTACCTGTGCGGTTGTGCAATTTATTACTGCATATGCTGCTGTACTCAGTTCACGCTACATTTCTATGAAAATTATTTTATCCATGGAGAATTTCGCCATAGTGGCTCATAAGTTGAGATTGAATCGGCTTATGACTGGCAATTGTAACAGCGATCACAAGAGAATTCCTCTTACTTACATGTACAACTGATGCAGTTGTGTCAGTACGATGCACAGCAATGTTGGTTAATTGAAAAAGAAATCGCAGATATAATCAAGTGCAAGCCATTGACATATCAATGCGAGCGAAGCTGTATAAAGAAGCAGTCGTACCCTTTGGTAGTTTTCCTATTCTAGCTTGCCCTTGCCCGAAACATTGCAAACGTCTCACATCATTCGGCAGAATTTCCTTCGTTATAACCTAATGCTTTAGGCGGGCGCTTCGCAATATCAGAGCTTAGCACTTTACTGCAAGCTACATGCGACGTATGTTCTCGTAGTCTGTGCTGCTGGCTGTTCTACGTCGACATTCGATGGCGACCGCGTCACCACGCGCCGCCGTAGTTCGAGGATCGTTGCGGGACTCCGCTTAAGAGGCCAGCAGTGACGAAATTTTGGGTCGTGTAAGAAAGCCTAGGTTCAGATAATGTAGATTCAGAACAGTCTAGGTGCAAAATTACACAAATGAAGAACGACTGAATGCGCCGCGAAAGGCTCGGAAAACTCGGCGTTCATGACAGCGGAACCGGAAAAGAAAAATGTCCGCCATTATAAGCTCGCCACAAGTTACGTGCAACCCCGACTGCGCGACTCCTCGGCGTGACCTCCGAGATTAGCCACCGCCTCCGGCCATCCGCGGGGCGCGTAAGAATCTCAGAGGCGGCATGAGACTTGCACTATAGCCGCTAACCACTAGGGGCACGCGTAGTCGGCTTGAGAACTCCTAAAGGCCTGCTAATAAGAATAGTAGTAACAAGAAGAAAAGCTAGGCAATTAGCAGCCCCGCAACATTGGCAAGATTGGTGCAATAGTGTTTACTGCTGAGACATCAGCATTTCAGCCACGTTAAATCTGTTTCCCTTCGATCTTTTAACAGCTTCGCCGCAACACTTGCAGAAATATGCGAGAGTCCGTTTACTAAGACAACACTGCCTCGTTCCGCGCACAATGCCGCGTGCAATGGCTGCCTCACTGTGGCCTGACGTAGACCAACCAGATGACCGCGCTGCAGGTGACCAGCGCCAGCAGCACCCCGGGCAGCGTCACAATCGCCCACGTGACGCTGGAGACGGAGCGCTGTGCCATGCGCGACCTGCGACGCGAGTTGCTTCGTCACTGCAACGCTTGGTCGGTCACGTGCTGTTTCACAGATGTCCCAACTCATTAGTCGCAGGCTTAGCGAAAGTTCCCATATTATTTGTATTAGAGTTAATAGCTTTCCATACTATGTATACGATATATATATATATATATATATATTACATTAGTACAGTCACTAAGTGATTTCTTGTCGGCCCATTAGTCCTTCGCACCGGGTGAATAAAATTCTGTACGTAATTTCTATTTGTGCATATAGCATGCAATAGTGCTTGAAAATTGGCAAATAAAAATACGTACAAAGTGCACCGCCAGTTAGGATTATTACAAAGATTTAATTTTAATCTTGTAAACCCTAGTAGCAGACGAAGATTGTGCATATTTATGTCGGAATTTGTATCGCGATTGTAGCTAAGGCCAACTTGTTTTGATCGGGCTTGATATGTCACCTAATTACAGTAAGAAGCCACTGCATGGGTAATGCCGTGCATTAGCAAAGTTGTATTAGTGTAGCGGTAGTAGTAGTACTCGTGTGTTGTAAATAATAATAATAATAATAATAATAATAATAATAATAATAATAATAATAATAATAATAATAATAATAATAATAATAATAATAATAAGGATAATTCACGTACTAAATACATCTTTGTGTTTTGGCACGATCAGTGGAAAGGAGCATTAAATGTGTTCTGTGGTATATTCCCCATAATACTGAACATTTTATCGAGAACCCCAGCACCACTAGCACCACTTCGTGACCCGAATTGTGCTTGAGTATACGTAACATGTGAGAGACTGCATGTAGTGAAAGGGTGGGTGAGCACTTGAACTGACCATGTGTCCGTGCGTACGTATACGCAAGCTTATCGAATTGATTCTCAAAGATTCGTTGGGCTAAAAGCTGCCAGTTGTGCTAAATTGTCTTGAGGAAGCCGAGTGGTCTCCAATTGAAAATCACAATCTCTTATTTGACTGGACTGTTGATTGTCAACAAACGAATCGGCTATTGGTTTTCACTGTAAGTACTTGCTGACTAGGCTAATAGGCTCTTGGAAGTCGATAACCATATGCAACAATGTAATGTTTCCATAAAAATGTTCATTAATGTTTGAAATGTCAGAGATGTAGGAAAGGCTTCTTCGAGAAAAGACGCGCTCTGTCATATTACCATCGCTCCATCTTAACATGATGTCATGCTGTAGTTGCCATGCGCAGTGAAGTCCATATAAGGATGTGCACTTAAATAAAGAAGTTGAAACTTATCTTCTTACATTGTGGTTCTAAAATATGTCCTTTTTTATCGGTGCTGTTTCCCAGTATGACAGATCAATTATCCCCAAATTACTGCTTTGGTCAATTTCGTTAACTCGAGCGGTACCTTCTGCGGCGAATACCGCAAGTCTCTCGCCAAACGTGGACACCTGAAGTATTACTCGCAGAAAGGAACCCTCGAGTCATCAGCACTTGGTGTTACGAAGAATTTCCTTCCAAACAAAAATCCAGTGAGGACAACAGCCTACAACATGAAATGCTGGGTGGGGAAAGAGTGAAGTAGGTGACACGGATACGTCCCCTAGCTGAGCACTACCCGAACAGCATTCTAGCACGGCCATGGGGAATGCAGCCATAGTGGGACATTTGCACTTACGCGAGAGAGACGCCTCTGAGCGCCTGCATATTGCCACCCGCATGGAAGCTGCAAATGTTTCCGAGCACACTCATCAGCGACGGACCCAGAATGAAGGCATTGTGGACGTCCATGCGAACGCTGCAAAACCAGGTACCACATGGTACCACGTTATTACGAACAGAATGATGACCGCAGTATGTCCCTATTCTGCTAAGCGGAAGTGCCACGTGTGGTCACCTACGGTTGAGAAAAGACAACTAGCCAGCCTTAGCTACCTAGCCTATTGATTAGGACACATGGTACTTTTAAATGGTCCTTGGTTCAGCACTACTACGAATAAGGAGACAAAATTCACGAGTAGATTTTCTTTGGCGCCCCGTACGGCCCACAGCGATATCCACTGTTAAATTGAACGCTTGAGCATTTGGATCACGTGCTGACTTTTCCCCTTTGGCAAGAGTGGAGTAGCCTGGCTTCGAGGCAGATTACTTGTGGCGGGTGGCCCTGGCAACTTCCTACACAAATTTTCAGGGCATTGGCCCGCCTTCATGCCAGCAATTGCAGCTCGAGCGCAAGCAAACTGACAACCGCTCATTGAACCGTCCTTATTAACAATGGTGCGCACTGTGCGTCTAATTCTGCGTTATACTCTGACGCAACGGTAACGCGCTCAAGTGTGCGCAGTGGCCGCGACAACGTTGCGTCGGCGATGATGAGACCCTCTACATGCAGCCCGCTGCGCCGGCGTAACCAACGGGAACTGCAGCGTTGGACGTCCTCGGATGCACGCGATGCGGAGACAGAGCTCGATTGCCCGAAAAAAGAATATCAAACTTGCATTTTCTTGAACCTGAGGACCAATTAAACCTCAAATGAGTCACTCCGCCTGTTCGGCGTCGCGGATATCAAAGCAATTTCTCGTATTTCGGCTGCTGCTGCTGCCCTGTGGAAGCTGTCCGGAGCACTCTTAAGAATCCAATACTTGGCTAACTTGTGATGTGATGTAGTCCCTCTTTAACGATTAAAAACATAACAAGGCCCGCGAAGATGGCGCCAAATTTCACATCAAGGTAACACGGTGCAGGAACTTCAAGGCAGCGTCGCCACCTGTCCTTCGTGTATGCGTATTTTCTGGCTTGCCTGTCGCCTCCGCCTCTCAGGGTAGGAGTGGAATTCTTTTATATATTGCAGTAGCGTAATATTAGTTGTATTGTGAATCATGTCAACCTAATTTTCTCATTAATGTCTCTTTATTTAGCAGTTGACTTTCTAGCCTGCAGGTTTGCTAATAATCCTGTTCGTCGTGTGAGTCACATTATAAGTTAGAAGGAAAAAAAAAAAACCTCGCAATCTGCACAGGGCATGCACTGTACTCGCCTTCTGGTCTTCTTCTGGGTTGCGGTTCCAAACTGGCTCCCTATGTGGCTTGCTGCAAGGGAGAGGGAAGGCATGCTGAGATATATTCCTGTCCATGCATGCTATAAAGTTGGGGCACAAATCGGGATACAAGTCAAAAACCGCCTCATTGCCAAAATTCCTCATCGCTTCCGCTCCGATTGGGTCACACGGCTGGGACGGCCTCTCTGATTGGCCCAGAACAACGACGTTACGGATGTCCCCCCGATGACGTGGGGACTTGTTAGCGCACATAGCTTCTACTTGACGCAATGAAAAAGTGGAACATCCTAAACGTAATGTCAGTACTGCTTTAAAATGAATGAAGAATATTGAACGGAGGAGGCACGGCGCCCTGACCGGTCATGGACTGTCGGGCACTGACACCGCTTCGCGTGTAGAGAGTGTCGTCGAACAAGTGGCTCCTGGAGCCCATCGCGCGGTGCGGCGCGGTGGGTCGGCGGCCCCGGTGCCAGCCGCTGCTCTCGCCGCACGACGACATGCTTCCCACGGAGAGCTTGGACGGCCCGCTGGGCCCACGGCTGCCAGTCGGCGTGTGCAAGGGGCTGCGAACGCAATCACGCATTATACCACCAGCGTTTAATGCGAATGCGACATCTTTTTCTCCTATTTGCTGTATAATGTTTTGTAACACTGACCATTATTATTTGCTTCTTTAAATATTTCATTGTTCTCGCGCATTACTGATGATATATTATGTATAAAGTGTGACAATTTTACCACTTTGTATATTTGATTGCTTGCCGCATACGTTTAGTTCCTTTTCTTGTGTCTACGTTGTTGCGCTGTATTTCCATGGTGTTTGTAGGTTCTAGAGGTCTCACACGAGTACCAACCACCGCGGGTTCGAGCTTAGCGAGCCACAGGGCTGCGTCAGCCGTCAGCCTCTAGCGCCGCTGCTTGCTAGCTCAGGCCACAAGGGGGCTACCGAGCGACGCACGCAAGAACACAGTAGAGAGTTTCAGTTTAGGGGACGCAAGGGGCTTGCGTCCCCTATATATATATATATATATATATATATATATATATATATATATATATATATATTTATATATATATATATATATATATATTTATATAAGAAGCCAACAAACATTGACACCAAGGACAACATAGGGGAAATTACTTGTGCTTAATAAATGAAATAAAGAAACATTAAATTTAAATTAATGGCAATTTAAGTGGATGACAAAACAACTTGCCGCAGGTGGGAACCGAACCCACAACCTTCGCATTTCGCGTGCGATGCTCTAACAATTGAGCTACCGCGGCGTTGTTTTCCCATCCACTTTCTTGGGTATTTATGTGTCCTAGCAGAACCCTGGGAGTGTTAGCCAGCGCCACCACACACAAGCCTTGGCGGCGGACGTGGAACGTCCTTTTTGCCGCAGGCGTCAGGAGAACGTGATCTTTTTGGGTGTAGGCAACTGGTCAATAAACCCACATATGCTACCTCAAGGCATCAATGTGGTCGGGACCCTCGGTTAACCCCCTTTCTTCTCGTTTATATATATATATATATATATATATATATATATATATATATATATATATATATATATGCATCTTGCCTGAAGTACCTCATTTTGACAAGTCTTGCGATTTGCCACAACCGCCTAATTGGCATCTTGACAATTAAAACAAAAAACTAAAAGTAAGATATTTATACAAAACGAAATAATTGATGGTAGCGGATTAAAAATTGCTGGCGATTTCTCGACACGACTCTAAGCAACATTTGCTTGGTCTTGTTCGAGTACAATATTACGCGTTATTGAAAAGCTCCGCGTGCGATAGCTGGGACATCCTACCTTGTATACACGTTTGGCAGGCATGGGGGTACATTTCAGGATATAGGACGAAGTGCGTAATGGGCCGCAAACGATCGATTTCTAAAGAAACTAACGTCGCTATACGTGACAGTCATTTACAGGAAACCCTGCAACTATGCCTCATTGGCCGCAACGATAAACAAATTCGCGCAGAACTCGTCGCATTAAGTTTTTCTCAGGAATACGCTTAAACCACCCACGCGATTCCCGCCAGCCACCGAACTTATATTCGGGATTAATATATTGGGTAGTCGCTTCTGAGGCAATCTTGAAAAGTATTCGAGGCAATTGTGTACAGGTCATAAGGAACAATGATTTAGCACGAGGATGCAAGACTGTGGGCGAGGCGTGCGCACCTGATGAGCCTGTATTTTTCGGGACCGAAGTCGACCGAGGAGGCCCGCCGGGCGAGGCGTGTCGGTGTGGCCGATGTCTTGAGAATCGTCGACAAGCTCCTCCTCCCGTGCGCGTGTCTCGGGTCCAGTTCTTCCAAGTGCGCCAAGGCCGTGGACTGCGACGCAATCGAACGCGTTAAACATTGCGGACAGCTCGAACGACCTCGCCATCGGGACAAAATACACAGACGCGGCATAAATTGTGCTCGCATTACAAAAAAAAAAAAAAAAAAAACGCTGTATACCGGCTCTTTGTGTCCTCGGTACTGTTTACTGAACACTGTCATTCGTTCGATTATATTTGCAATGACTATGCTCAACCTTTCGGTGCAAACGCGTCTGCAGCAACAATAATTGGCGCATAGTTCTGTAAAAAAAAAAAAAAAAAAACACTAACCAATGTCTAATCCGTAGATTCCACCCACTGCCCTTATATTCATATGGTCAATATCTAGGGCTGATCGTGCGCGAAGAGATAAACATTTCAAGCACGAAAGTGCATGGTAGATTTTTTTTTTTGTACAGCAATGCTACTATATTTGGACTATAATCGATCGAAAGCGATTATATGCATATATATTAAATGTATCCTGAGAGAACTAAATAATTCCCAAAGTTAATATTTGAGGCAGTAGGTGGGAGGGGGGCAGGGAGGAGTATTCTGGGGATGACGTGCTAAAGATTTATTGCTAATCCATCGTTATTATTTATTTATTTATTTATTTATTTATTTATTTATTTTTTTTTATTTATTTATTGCATGATTTGAGGCGCTATACACAGCAGTTACAAGGATTCGCCGCTGCGCTGAAAAAATAAACAAGAAAATCGTCAAAACTTTAAATTTGCCAGAAGTTAAAGTCATACCATGGGTGACATGTAATTGCAGTTTTGCAGAAAATTACCGGGATGGATCAAATATGAAGGAGATGATCATTTCATACTTTTCTTATTTGTAGTAAGCAACAAGCCAATTACGTTAAAAAATTAGATTATGGGGTTTTACGTGCCAACGCCACTTTCTGATTATGAGGCACGCAGTAGTGGAGGACTCCGGAAATTTCGACCACCTGGGGTTCTTTAACGTGCACCTAAATCTAAGCACACGGGTGTTTTCGCCCCCATCGAAATGCGGCCGCCATGGCCGGGATTCGATCCCGCGACCTCGTGCTCAGCAGCCCAACACCATAGCCACTGAGCAACCACGGCGGGTGAGCCAAGTGCGTGTATATTGTTTTTCTACATAACCTAGTAATTTATGAACGCCTTTCTCTCAGCGAGTCGTTACGTTTTCTTTTATCCCGTCCTCACACGCACAACTGCGTTGTGTCATCAGCCAGTTGCACACATATACATCCCCTGCGTCGTCATCATCGTCGAGTCGTTGGTCTCCCTGAGCTGGGTGAAAGTCGTAGGGATGTAATTCAGGGCAATAAGAAGTGTGTTGTCGCGATGTCCGAGCTATTTTCCATAATTCTGCGCGTGTTACAGTGTGCGGTCGGGTGGGGTCATGGAGAAGAATCACTTTACGCATTGGTTGGTCGTGCCGTTTACGGTGATAAGCAAGTCAACCACACTGACGAGGCTGGCTTCAAGATCATGCAAGAACTTACGATCGAGCAAGAAATCTATCTGCAAAATGCTGTCGTAAAAAAAAAAAAAGTTGGACGCGGCTTTTCAGCTTGCAGCCGAGCCTTACTCGCCCGTGGTGGACGATCGTCGTTATCGTTTTCAACCTCTTCACGACCTTTCACAAGTTTCTGGTGGCTGGGAAACACACGCGGCCTTTACAAGGTTTGATACCCGAGCAGTGCCGTCATTTTGTGCACTATTTCAATCGGTTTTACGGCCGGACGAGCCAGAGACTTTATAATACGTAGCGCAAACGACGGCTGCATCATTTTCATGGACATCGGATGACAGATTACTGAAGCAATGCGACGAGATCGGACGGCTGCTGACGGCACTGCTGAATCACGTACCTAACACACCCTCAGTAGACGGCGCGCACCCACCCATAAAACGAGCTGAACAAAAAATAAATGTCTCATTTACATTTGATCCAACCTCTTGCTTGGAAAAGCGTCACGAAGCTTTACAAGTGTACTTTAAGAGCGGCACAGCTCCATGTCGTGAAAGAACTCAAGAGGCTACAAGATGACCCATTGACGTATTGAGGACAAATGACATACTGATGCGATAGGGGACATCATATGAGTAATGCGTGGTCAAAATTTCAGGAGCATCAGTTAACGCGAAAATTCCCTAACAAGGCTTGTTATTAACTGCCATTATCAACTATGCTTCTCAGTACCCTCAGATAATTCTATCTGTCCCATCGAGCTCATATGTTGTGAAAGTAGGGGGAATATGAAGTGTAATGTGTGGCGGTACTTCGTGGCTTATTTATAGGCCTCGCAAAAAATTAATCAGGGTTCATTTTCTATATATCTTCATTCTTTAAACGAAGCCCGCAGTTTCCGCAGTCTCCTGGTTGCACTAAACAAGCACTTGGTTTGTGCTTGGTGATAGTACCGGGCTTGTTATGTGTAATGCGTAGGCAAAGTTCAAACAGTGAGGGGCAATTACAATCTTTGCAGTGAAATACGTATGTAAGCGCTCCAGAAGATCGTGTGTTTCGCGAACGGCGCTAAATTCAGCCCACTCTGCTGTATTCAAGTTCATGATGTCCAAAGAGAACTACTGTACGACACGGACTTGATATTTGGTAGAAGGAGCAATGCTAAGGGTGATATTCGGAGAAACTTTAGCGTTTATAACTTACGACTGTTGCGCATAATTACGGAAACTGCCATTCTTTTCTACATTCATGGTTTATGCGAGGCGTCAGAGGTATCCTCAGTGAATCAAACGACTCATTTTGTTATAATGATTTCATTCAAATAAGGAGCAGTTTATGTGGGGTGTGTAGACAAAGTGAAATGTGTATTGCTTAACTAAGGCTTTCGCCCTAAGTTGCTTATGCAAGTGCTTCAGAGCGTTATCACTGCATTTTAAGAAAGGTGTACAATTACTCACCTAATAATTACCTATAACAACCACCAAGATGAAATTTAATGAATATAGAGCTAACGTTATGGTTGCGTGCATGCCAAGTTAAATGTGCGTGGGTGAAGTGGAGCCTTCGCTGAATATTCATTGACCACGAAAGCGCGTTATGCGGGTAATGTTTCAAATGGGTGTGCGATATATGCGGGCAACGGTTCAAAATGCCACGTCTATTTACAGGTAAGTAAAGTTCTTAATGTAGCTGCTCGAAAGTGAAACACTTCGCTGGGGATTGGGCTGTGAGTTTGCAAGATCGTACAAGTCTGCCGTCTTCCCCCCCCCCCCCCCTCCCCCCCTCCCACATCTGCGAGTTCAGTGATGCGGGGCAAGAATATTTCTAATGCCCTGCAGTTAAAGAAGCTTTCACAAGCAAGGCGCTACCAACGCTGCTGCTTCCATGAACCTCTCCGCAGGTTTTCGTTTCTAAAATCCTGATGTAGGCTGGCTATCACTGGCTGCTGTACGAAGACGTCGGCATTCTGAAAACTGCAATATTCTCCTACAGAAAGGCTAAAACTGACACTGGTTATTACGACGACGTGTAGGCGGTTGCATACTAAGATGGTCAAGTCTGCGCTACGAAGGCTCACCTCTCGTTTCACGAAGGGCACCTTGTCGTTCGTCTGCGGTTCCTTGACGCCGGCTTCAAAGGACACGGCGGATTGCTTTCGCTTCTCCTCCAACTTAAATCTGGCGTGAGAGTTGCTGGAAATGAAGCGCGGCGTCGGGGCACGAATGTCACTCGCAGCGGAGGCCTGCGTTTGCTCTACCGGTGTTACTACGTCTTCCGTCGGCACCTCGGAAGCGAACCCGGACGCTACTAGGAGCCCCGTCTGTGTCGCAGGGACGATTGATGCCACAGACGTCTTGGGAGCATCTACGGGGTTCGGGGCAGGCTGCACGTGTTTTCCGTTCGCCACATTCTCCGGACAAACCACCTGGCCGGACCCGAGCTTCGTCGCCATCTTGGTTTCCCTGTCTGCGCGGTCTTTGCCTGTCTTATTTCGGTCGGAGCTGCGGCCAGCGCGTTTAGTGGGCGGCTTTGACGTACGGGAATTCTTGGAGGGCTCCTTCACATTCGCGCCGTCGTCTTGTTCGCGCTCGCGCTTGGATTCCGACGCCGCTGCCGTCGCATTCACCTCCGGCTCGCTTGATTGCGGTTGCGCAGACGATGACGTTTTCCTCAGCTGCTCGTCGTCTGCAGAAGTGCGACGCCTATCGTGGGCACCTTCGGCGCCAGTCAGTTGCCCCGCATTAAGAGGCACGGCCGGGTGGCTCGTTGCAGCGCTGCTCTCTAGGCCTTCTTTTAGGAACGGAATAGCTTCGAACGCTATGGCCTCCTGATGTCGATCTCCTAACGCGGAACGGGAAGCCGCGTTCAAGTCTTCTGTCACGTGCCTTAACTCGGTTTTCTCGTTCGGAGAGCCCTCGGCTGCTTCTGGCGGCTGATCGCTGACAGGCGTGCCACCTTTGGAACGCGCCGATTCGCCGCAGGACGACTTCGAGCTAGTGCTATCCGCGCTCCTCTTAGCGGATCGCTTTCTTTTTTTCGTGCCTGTGATCTTGTCCTTCCCCGAGTGCGTCTTTTGACGCCCCTTCTTGCCACGTTTGGCATCTCTACCTGCCTTCTTAGCCGGTGTAACCTCGCTAAGCCCCGGAGCAGGCGTTAAGCAATTGCCTTCGACGATCCGCTGACCAAAATTATTGCAGACTTGACCATGAGCGTCCTTTCCGACGCAACTTTGTGGTTTTTCGTCGACAGTGGTCACCTGATCAGAAGTTGGTCCATCGGCGTGGCCTTCAAGGTTAGGACTGCCGACGCGGTCAGGCTCGGGCGGAACCGGCTTCCTGTCGGGCGTGCGAGTGTCAGTGATCGTTGGGGTCAGGTAAGCAGCAGCAGAAGAAGCAGGCTTTGCTTGAATTCCAGGCCAAAACTCCTCTATACATGGAGTAACGAGCGTCTCAGTGTCCGTGACAGCGGCAGGGGTGTGGGTCTGAGAATAGAGTTCGGGCTCGCGCGGACTCAAAGTGCGAACCCTACTTGACGTGACCTTCACAAGCTTTGTCGTAATGGGTCTTTGATCTGAAGAGCGACTGTCGAAAGTCATCGTGCTCGAGCTAGAAACCTGTCCTTTATTCGCTGGAGCAACATCGAGTTCAGACTTCTCCACTACGGAAACCAGCGGTGTGGGCGCCTGGGTCAATGTGGCCGACGTACTGCTCTGAAACGAGAGGTCGGGCTTCTGCGACGCTGCATCCACAGTGGCAGTGGCGACAGTCGCGGCATCGTCTTTGGCGGCTGGAGGTAGCGGCGGTGTCGAATGACAAAAGAAATCGCTTTCCGCATTCCCGAAGTTCTCGTTGCAGTGACCCCGCGATAGCCTGCTGCGCGACTCTGAAACAGTGACCTCGGCGAGCCCGCTGCCCCTCGCTTCCGTCTGTTCCTCGACACTCGCTACAGGTCCCTCGCCATGATGCGTGGCCGCGTCCCTCGCGTTTTGGGCCAACTTAGACGGCGCTAAAGAGAAGCGCCTACCGATGAGCTTGCCGGCGAAGACGCTCACCCTTCGGTACCACGCGGGACGCGCCTTGCCCTCCGTGGTTGAAGTACTCGTGTCTTTGGTTTCCTTGGTGTTCGGGGTGTTATGATGTTGCTGGTTTTCGCGCCAGAAGAAGACGCTGAAAGCGCGGCTTTTCTTTCGCGACGCTTGCCTCGACGTGCTTGTGTCCATGACGGAGTGCCCGGACCCGCCCGCTTTGCTGCTCCCTGGCGCGAATGGCTGAGAGAGGCCGAACTGAGACACGGCCGATGCCTCTGGACTCCGCTGCGTCAGGTCGTGACCCTTTTCCTCGCGTTCGGGCGTCTGCATCCGCAGCACCTTTTTCCTAATGAGGTTCAAGGTGCCTGTGTGGAGTGAATCGAGGAATTTCGCTATGTTGCGCTCGTTCATGTTGTAATGCGCCGAGTACAACTGGGAGAAGCTTATAAACACATTAGGTCACACCGAAAAAGAACGACTTGTCTGTGTCTGCTTTGTCCTGTCGTGGTTATTAGCTTTAAACGTGAAAGGAGTGAGTGAGCAAACTGCGCTCGCAGCACGTCAAAGAGTAAAACTTAAGTTATTTAGCGATATTGAGGTCGCAGACGGATAAGGTATTTAGGCGGCAATAGTGACGATACAGGCAAACCGCTGCGTCACGGAAGGTCAAACACTGCTTGAGTCAATCCACTAATTACACATGCGTAATCTTACATTCCAGCGAAGTTGGTTCTGATTTCATGTGACCGTGAAGGTTTGATAATGTACTATTCTCACAGCACGTACGATCTTACCTGATGAGAAATGTACGCACTTCACGGGATCGAGGTGCTTTCGGCCACTTAAGTTTATCTTTCACGTTCTTCTTTCGCTACTTCTTTGCATACGTCCGTCGCGTCCACTTGAAAGTATGTTTTATACTTAATCTTTACTTATCGCTGAAACGCCACCTACTGCAAACGGCGAGAGGTGTGGGGAGAGGGGTCGAGAGAAAGAAATACTGGATGAGGTAGTTGATGGTCTTCTTGAATTTGTTGGGGTTGGCTTTCTCTACATGACGACGACAAGCGGTATGTGCCACTTTTTTATTGTTCATTTTCCGCTAAAGAGGCGCAAGTTGAAGCCGGTCTGGTACAGATTTACGATAACTGGAATGACATTTTTCGCAATCGAAGCTCCTCCAACCTTTCGAAAATCGTTATGTCGGTGCCGCACACCGAAACATTGCGGCGGAAACACGCACTGAAGGTTCGAGAAGGCAATCAGTCGCGTTACCTTCGGGGCCGCCGAGCACAAGTCCAATGAACTTCGGGTCCCGAGGAGGTGCTTGAGGCGCCTCACCGTCGGACTGGAGTGGCAACGGTCGAGCTTGCGTCGGCGTCGCCTCGCCCGTATCGTCCTGCTGGTTGGTTGGCTTGTCCGTGCCCTCGCTCACGGGAATGTGGGGCGTAACTTCTCGCAAGTTTTCCTACGGCAGGGGAGAATCAAACAGCACATTTACAATTTTCCCCCCTGTAGCTTTCTTTCGCCATGGCTGCCGTTGTTAAGAGTTCGCTTTAGCTCGGGGTCTCCTATGTAAACACATGTAAACTGAGAATTAGATTTTCTCGTCAACCACTGAACCAAATTTGACGAGGTTTCTTGCATTTAAAACAAATAGATAAAATATAGTGACTGTCGTTTTTAAATTTGTGACTTAAGTTGCCAATTTTTCTATAAAAATTGGCAACAATCAAACATTTTTTGAAAACGAGACTATCAAGTTTACAACCCTGTAACTTAGAAATGAAAAACGGTACCACAATTCTGTGAATTGCATCTGATAGTACATGTAAAGTGGACAAAATAGATATGTTGAACATGAATCTCAAAAATTTAGTAATATGGAAATCTAACATTTGCAGAATTCTTGTAGACGACGTAACAGTTTCACGCAAGACATACAATAACATATCAAATTTGTCCGTTTCCACTGATCTAATGGATACAATTTACAAAACCACGATATCTGTTCTTGGTGAAGAGCTAATAATTCGTAAACTTCGTGCTCCTACTTTTTTCAAGCTTTCGAATTGTTGAAAATGTAACAAAATTCAATCCCTAAGTCGAAATTCCGCTTGAAATAGTCACTAGAATTTAACTTTCTCTCCCAAATGCAACAAATTTCGTCAAAATCGGTCGAGGGATTATCTCAGAAAAACGTTTTCCTTTTTACATGTACTTGAATAGGCCGCGTCGGAGTTGGGTCGGAGCTGAGGTTTCCTTTTAAGTCATACGGTTCTGTCTTGGCGCTCTTTGGCCATACCTGGCCCTTGCGCCACTAAACAACACACATTCATTCATTCAAGTCATAAGATTGCGCTCGAGTACAATATTTCGTGAGAATATAGCGTCGGTCGCCTCGGGGGATAGCCTTGGCTAGGAGTGTTGGACTCTGCGCGAAGGAGCAGACGAACTCGGGACGAAAGAAAAAAAAAAGCAAGATGTGCCGGGCGGGATGAGCACTCGTCTCATCCATGTTTATTATTTACCTGTTCGTTTCCTTTTTTTTATGTAAAGTGTGCTGTGTGTCCAACGTGCTCTTGGGACAAAGGAACGACCACAACACCGTAGTGCAAACAATCAAAAGCAGTCTGTAGAAGCAAAATAAATATGAAAAAAATACTGCTGGCATAAATAATCATGGTAGGCAAGCATAAGAGAGTAGTTTTCTGTTTCATTTCGCTGTTTAGAAACACCCAGCTTGTCTATATGCAGGCGTGATGGTGAGGATAGGCATTCGAATCACTGAAGAAAATACGACAAGAGGAGAAGTGTGATTGTTAAAGGGGAGTGCCGTAATGTCCTGCCGCTAAACAGCGTTAGAGCACGAACGAAGCGCAAGAAAAACAAGAACGGACGAATCAGAATTCTTCGGTTTTCGTGGGCCTCGAGTGCGCAGTCACACTGCTACAAAGAATGCATCCCGAAGCAGCCGGCAAGCGAACATTACTGTCCGGAAGGCGTACTTGAATCGGCGATAGCCAGGCGCTTGAACCCTCTCGCAACAACGGCAGTCCCTTGCAGTTCGCATTTCAAACCGGCCTTCCCTCACGTGAACTGAGCGAGCCCTTTGTTACCCTAACGGGCGCCACCGATCGGCCAGATGACGTTGCGGCTGTTTGAGCTTCCTACAAGTGCTGCCGACGCCAGGCGCCATGTGACAAAGCACGTGAACATTAAATCACGCGCGATTGCTTGGCATGCTTGAACTTGATAAGCGTAGCGTGGCCCTACCCCCAGCGTCGTTAGAACTGCATCTGCTTCGTCACCAAATCTATATATAGTCACGCACGGCATGCACTGTTGCGAAAGCAGAAAGTTAGCGCGCTAGCAGATAGTGGCGATTTTTGCCTTGGGATAAACGGTGGTTCCAGGGGGAACAGCAAACTCGCACGGATAAGTTTCCAAGTAACATCCCTTACGAGATATGCTTTCTCCGCTCGCTAGGTTGTCTATAGTCATGCGCTGACGTCAGGATACAGAAAGCTTGAGTCCTTACATAAAGAAAGGGCGGTTCTCTGTCGATCACGTGCGGGAGGAAATTTCAACTCCGCGTGAGGCAACGTCGAGCGTGGCGTATCGTTAGAGCGAGGCGGCAATCCTGCCCTATGGTTTATCCAACGAATGCGTTCGGAAAATGACTTCATCGAAAGCTGGACTCCCGATGTTGGCTCACCTGGGTCTCGGTGGTGCCCTGCTTCTTGAACCACTTCAGGCGCCACGAGCCGAAACGGCCGTCCTTGCGGTCCTCCTTGCCTGGCGAGCCGCCGTCCGCGCACTCCGGCCGTGCGGGCTCGGCGGGAGTGATGCTTCCGGACGCCTATACCACGGCGATGGCGATATATTGACGCCTTCGAGCGCTTTACAACATCTCCCAGCCATACAAGTAGCATAATTTAGCAGCCGGGACTGCATGTCTTCACAAGTGATAACCAAAGCAGAATGACCGCGCTTCGCGTCTAATCTGTGGTGTCATATGACTCCTCCTCATAAACGAAACCTTAACTGACGCGTATAGAAAAGTTGTTACACTAAATTATAATTAGCGCGTTCTGAGGAAGACGTCGCATCGCGCAGTACCCGATTCACTAAAGAACCCGACGAGCTGAAAGATTATAAGAAGTTTCATAATAGGGGGGGCAACACCTTGTCAATCATGTAGTATCAAGTTTCCGAAGTCTGCTAAACAAACAAGATCATCTGCAAGCCTTTATTGAATGCTGTTCCGCGGACATAGTCCTCGGTACCGAACCTTCGCTGTGCTCTGATGTAGCTTACAGCGAACTATGGCTTTGGAATAGTTTTTCCTTGTTTAGAAAAGACAGAAGCACATCTCGAGGCGGTGGCGTCATAATTGCTGTAAAGAAGAAGTTGAGTGCACATCTTGTTGACACTTTTCCCATCCTGGAAATATTGTGGATCGTACTCCGTTTATCGCCGTCTGTAACTTGCGTTATCGGGGTTTGCTATCGGCCACACAGTTCTTCAGCTGACTTTGTTGAATGCATTCATGATTCTTTAAGCATTATTCAATGCAGGTATCCGTCATCGGAAATAATACTTGCAGGCGACTTTAACTATACCGGAATCGACTGGCCGACATGCAAACCCGTCGAAGGTGCAAGAAGGCATGCATGTAGGCAGTGTCTGGATATTCTTTCTTTGTTTAGTTTCAGCAAAATGGTATCATGACCCACACGTGGTGATTCATTCTAGATCTTGTACTGACTACAGATCCACAAAGTATGTATATACGCGTCCTCCACTGCATGAGTGACCACAATGCTATCCACTGCGAGTACACCATAAAATATTAAAAACCTTGTAATGCAAAGGAAACCAAACACGATTACAACAGAGGGGATGTACGCGGACTAAATAATGACCTACTAATATTTTCTGCGCATTTTATTGACCTTTTCCAAGCGTGATAGAAACGAAAATTGGCAGATCTTTCAAAGGACGCTCACTGAACTTAAGGAAAGCTATATTCCAAGAGTTACTATCACATCTTCAAATAAAAACACGTAGATTACAACACATGTTAAGCGGTGCATTAATAAGAAGAAAAGAATGTATTCAAAGGCAAAGCATTCGACCTCTGCGGTCGACTGGGAATGCTGTCTCGAATAGGGAAGACTTTGTAAAACAGAAATCGAAGCCCCCCCCCCCCCCCCTTCGAAGGGAAAGTTTTACAACTATGACTAATCACAAATGGTAAAAAACAAATGTAAAAAAATTTGGGAAGTTGTAAATCCGAAGCCATCGTCATCATCCCATGTGTCGATAACGAAAGATGATGAGCCTCTTCTGCAGTCCAATGTTGCGGAAGAATTAAACACTTTTATCTGTTCGGTTTTCACATCAGAAGAACCAGTGCCACCAGATCTGAACTTTATCAGCTTAGATACTTCAATGAATGACCTCATAGTCACTCTCAAAGATGTAGAAGCCGCCGTAATTCGTCTACCAGTCAAATCGGCACCCGGACCAGATGACAATTACGCAAGATTGCTAAAACTTACAAAACCAGCTATATCACGTGTCTTGGTCGCAATTTTTCAACAGTCAGTTGATACAGGATTGGTGCCTGACGCCTGGAGGCGTGCACTTGTGATTCCCATTTTAAATCTGGTGATCCCTCCTTAGTCTTAAAATACAGGCCCATCTCATTAACAAGCATGTGTTGTAAATTACTAGAGCACATCGTATCATCCACCGTCATAACATTTCTATCAGATCACAATTTCTTCTCTAGCAATCAGCATGGTTTCCTTGTGGTCGGTCATGTGAAACCCAACTATTCGAATTGGTAACTGACCTCCACGAAGCCGTTCATGGTGGACTAAAAATAGACGCTATATTTATTGATTTTGCAAAAGCATTTGACAAAGTTCCGTGCAACCGTGTATTAATGAAGCTAACGAATCTTAACATAAACAGTAGGATTACAAATTGGATAGCTAATTTTTAACCAATTGAAGTCAATCAGTCTACGTGAATGGATACTCATCTTATCATTCACATGTAAAATCCGGTGCACGACAGGGTTCGGTCCTCGGTCAAATATTATTTCTGATCTATATTAACGACATAGGAAACACTTTATCTTCTACCATAAGGTTATTCGCAGACGACTGTATCATCTACAGACGAAATAGTAACGCCGAAAACGAGACCTCATTTCAGGTAGACCTCGACAAACTCGCATTTTGGTGTTGCGAGTGGCAAATGGAAATTAACATTTCTAAAACTAAGGCCTTGACGTTCACGAGAACACATAATCCGGAATTGAGCTACTACACGATTCAGGGAATCCCTGTTGAGAAAGTATCAACATTTAAATATCTCGGAGTTCATTTATACTCTGATTTATCTTGGAACGAGTACATTAATACCATAACCAGTAAAGCATCCAAAACACTCGGCTTCATTAAACGTAACTTATACTTGGCGAACTCTGCTACTAAGTTATTAGCATACACTACGCTTGTTCGTTCAAAGGTAGAGGACGCATTTAATATTTGGAATCCGCATCAAACCTATCTGATCGATCAGCTCGAAGCAATACAAAATAAAGCAGCAAGATATATCACAAAAAATATTCGCGAAACTACAGTGTTACCGATACCAAGGAATCACTTTCATTGCCCTCTCTTCAAAACCGCCGACTAATAACATTGTTATCACATTTTCACGCGCTTTATCATAGTAGATCCCTGTTCCGCGAATCTTACATCAATGCAGCTCATAGTATTTTTCTGCGCTTTGATCACCCATTTAAAGTGCAACCCCTTTTTGCTCGCACTAATCTGTGCCGTCATTCGCCATTACTTTTGGAAATATATCGTTGGAATAAACTACTGAGGGACATTATATCTGCCATTAACCATGATGTTTTTGTCAGCAAGTTGAAAGTTTTCCTAAATGTGTGATTATTTCTGTGTTGAGTGCATACTTGCGTATGTTATCCTTCTGTATAATATAATTATGTCACTGTATCTCACTAATGTTCTTTTTTACACGTTTGTATATGTAACTCCCCCCCCCCCCCCCCTATGTAACGCCCGAATGGGCCTTTAGGCTATATGAATAAATAAAATAAATAAAATGCAATACGTAAGGTGTACGAAACAACGCGAAAGGTCTACAGAAGGCCGCAAGCGGGCCGCCGGGTTCTGGGCACGTAAACATGCTTGAGTACGCTATATTTCTGAATCTCTTTAGTCCTTTATCATCCGCTAAGGTGTCTCCCACAGACCCCGTGTTACTTGATGACTTTCGGTTCTATCGGCTTGATATGTGTCTTTACTAACAAAAAAGTGGGCCCCTAGAATACTCCAATTATTTTGCTTCTCTCAAGTTAAAGGGACAGTAAAGGAAAAAAGTGAGTTGTATGGGGGTACTTAATTTTTGTGATATCAAACAAGTGACTTTAATGACAGGATCTAGGCTTCGGTTAGGGCATAAAGGATGCAAAAACAAAAGCGGTGAGGCCGCTTTGAAGTTCGCCATACACCCGACAGCCCTGATGTCATGAATGTTGATGTCATCTGCAGGAGGCTACAGTGTCGACAACTAAGGGGAAAAGAAATGAACTTAGGAGCTCCGATTATACCCTATTGCGCCACTACCACCTCAAAAACGTGAAAATACTCTCAAGTCCAAGATGCACGTTGCAATAGCGTATACTGACGATGAAATTGCAACACGAATGAGAAAAATTTTTTTTCTAGTATTCTAGCGTTCTATAAGTGCTTTCTAGTAAACTGGCAACTTAGTGCGCCTTTCCGAAAGAATACTTGATCCCTTTAAGTTTGTTTAGTGTTGATCTTTACAAGCCCTATCGTACACAGCTGGGGACGGTGTGGAAGCTAGCCAAGTATATCGGTCGTAGAAGTCTCACTTGTTTCTCCGTGCTGTGCCTACATACATACATACATACATACATACATACATACATACATACATACATACATACATACATACATACATACATACATACATACATACATACATACATACATACATACATACAGCATCGTCATATTGAGCCTGGTTACGCCCACTGCAGGGCAAAGGCCTCTCCCATACTTTTCCAACAAACCCAGCCAAGTACTAATTGTGGCCAGGTTGTCTCTGCAAACTTCTTAATCTCATCCGCCCACCTAACTTTCTGCCGACCCCTGCTACACTTGCCTTCCCTAGGAATCAAGTCCGTAACCCTTAATGACCATCGGTTATCTTCCCTCCTCATTACATGTCCTGCCCATGCCCATTTCTTTTTCTTCATTTCAACTAAGATGACATTAACTCGCGTTTGTTCCGTCACCCAATCTGCTCTTTTCTTATCCCTTAACGTTACACCCATCATTCTTCTTTCCATAGCTCGTTGCGTCGTCCTCAATTTAAGTAGAACCCTTTTCGTAAGCCTCCAGGTTTCTGCCCCGTACGTGAGTACTGGTAAGACACAGCTGTTATACACTTTCCTCTTGAGAGATAATGGCAACCTGCTGTGCATGATCTGAGAATGCCTTCCAAACAAACCCCAGCCCATTCTTATTCTTCTGATTATTTCAGTCTCATGATCCGGATCCGCGGTCACTACCTGCCATATGGAAATATATTACCTTACCACTTCCAGTGCCTCGCTACCTATCGTAAACTGCTGTTTTCCTCCCGAGACTGTTAAACAATACTTTAGTTTTCTGCAGATTAATTTTAAAACCCACTTTTCTGCTTTGCCTCTCAGGGTCAGTGAGCATGCATTGAAATTGGTCCCCTGAGTTACTAAGCAAGGCAATATCGTCAGCGAATCGCAAGTTACTAATGCATTCTCCATTAACTCTTATCCCCAATTCTTCCCAATCCAGGTCTCTTAGTACCTCCTGTAAACACGCTCTGAATAGCACTGGAGAGATCGTATCTACCCGCCTGACGCCTTTCTTTATTCTGATTTTGTTGCTTTCTTTATGGAGTACTGCGGTGGCTGTGGAGCCGCTATAGATATCTTTCAGTATTTTTACATACGGCTCGTCTACACCCTGATTCCGTAATGCCTCTAGGACTGCTGATGTTTCCACTGAATCAAACGCTTTCTCGTAGACAATGTAAGCTATATATAAGGGTCGGTTATATTCGGTGAATATATTCGTTCATAGTGTGAATATGGTCTATTGCTGAGTAGGCTTTACGGAATCCTGCCTGGTTCTTTGGTTGACAGAAGTCTAAGGTGTTCCTGATTCTACTTGCGATTACCTTAGTAAATACTTTGTAGGCAACGGAAAGTAAGCTGATCAGTCTATAATTTGTCAAATTTTCGGCGTCCCTTTTCATATGGATTAGGATTATGTTCGCGTTCTTCCAAGATTCCAGTACGCTCGAGGTCATGAGGCACTGCGCATACAGGGTGTCCAGTTTTTGTAGAACAATCTGCCCACCATCATTCAACGAATCTGCTGTTACCTGATCCTCTCCAGCTGCCTTACCCCTTTTCATAGCTCCCAAGGCGTTCTTTACTTCTTCCGCCGTTACTTGTGGGATTTCAAATTCCTCTAGACTATTCTGTTGTCCATTATCGTAGTGGGTGCCACTGGTACTGTATAAATCTCTATAGAACTCCTCAGCCACTTGAACTATCTCATTCATAATAGCAATGATATTGTCGGCTTTGTCTCTTAACGCATACATCTGATTTTTGCCTATTCCTAGTTTCTTCTCTGCTTTGAGGCTTCCTCCGTTCCTGAGAGTATGTTCAATTCTATCCATACTATACTTCCTTTCTGTCAGTGGTATTACGCTTGTTGATTAACTTGGAAATTTCTGCCTTTCTATTCTAGCTGTAGGGTTAGAGCCTCTCATACATTGGCGTTTCTTGATCAGATCTTTCGTCTCTTGCGATAGCTTAGTGATATCCTGTCTGATAGAGTTACCACCGACTTCTATTGCACACTCCTCAATGATCCCCATAAGATTGTCGTTCATTGCTTCAACACTAAGGTCATCTCCCTGAGTTAAAGCCGAATACCTGTTGTGTAGCTTGATCCGGAATTCCTCTATTTTCCCTCTTACCGCTAACTTATTGATCGGCTTCTTATGTACCAGTTTTTTCCGTTCCCTCCTCAAGTTTAGGCTCATTCGAGTTCTTACCATCCTATGGTCACTGCAGCGCACCTTGCCGAGCACGTCCGCATCTTGCATGATGCCAGGGTTAGCGCAGAGTATAAAGTCTATTTCATTTCAAGTCTCCCCATTCGGGTTCCTCCACGTCCACTTTTGTCTTTCCCGCTTGCGGAAGAAGGTATTAATTATCTGCATATTATTCTGTTCTGCAAACCCTACTGATAACTCTCCCCTGCTATTTCTAGAGCCTATGCCATATTCCCCTACTGACTTGTCTCCAGCCTGCTTCTTGCCTGCCCTGGCATTGAAGTCGCCCATCAGTACAGTGTATTTTGTTATAACTTTACCCATTGCCGATTCCACGTCTTCATTGAAGCTTTCGACTTCCTGGTCATCATGACTGGATGTAGGGGCATAGACCTGTACGACCTTCAATTTGTACCTCTTGTTAAGTTCCACAACCAGACCTGCCACCCTCTCGTTAATGCTATAGTATGCCTGTATGTTACCAGCTGTATCCTTATTAATCAGGAATCCGACTCCTAGTTCTCGTCTCTCCGCTAAGCCCCGGTAGCACTGAACGTGTCCGCTTTTTAGCACTGTATATGCTTCTTTTGTACTCCTAACTTCATTGAGCCCTATTATATCCCATTTACTGCCCTCTAATTCCTCCAATAGCACTGCTACACTCGCCTCACTAGGTAACGTTCTAGCGTTAAACGTTGCCAGGTTGAGGTTCCAACGGTGGCCTGTGCGGAACCAGGGATTCTTAGCACCCTCTGTTGCGTCACAGGTCTGACCGCCGCCGTGGTCTGTTGCTTCAAAGCTGCTGGGGAATGGGTACTGCTGGACATACATACGTACATACATACATACATACATACATACATACATACATACATACATACATACATACATACATACATACATACATACATACATACATACATACATACATACATACATACATACATACATACATACATACATACATACATACATTTCACACATTACAGACTGTGACAATACATACGTGCCGACGTTTTCCGTGGAATAATTACAGATATATGGAATCTACATATTGTAGACGTAAGTTTACGCCGAATCACGTACTATTTGTGCCCCTCTGCGCTTACAGTTTGCGCCGTACTATATATTGATCAGGAGCATGAGCAGTGCGCTGTGGCCGCTGGTCGGAGAAACATATCTCTGAGCTGGCTGGTCGGTAAATAAGTGCGTAGTGCCGCCTCCCATGTAGTAATAACTTGAGACTTTTGCAGCTATAAAAAAAAAAACATCGCACCAAATCGTGCATAGTACTGCATGACGCAAATTTATATATCTTTATTTCATAAGTGATGCCCTATTCTTCTGTTCGGTCGCAATTGCAAGCAGTGTGAGAGAACTGTCTCTAGTATTTGTACTGTTGTCTGCTATGTACGAAATGGTACAGTGTCCAGTAGAAGTCGTAGTCACTCACTCACTCACTCACTCACTCACTCACTCACTCACTCACTCACTCACTCACTCACTCACTCACTCACTCACTCACTCACTCACTCACTCACTCACTCACTCACTCACTCACTCACTCACTCACTCACTCACTCACTCACTCACTCACTCACTCACTCACTCACTCACTCACTCAATAAATAAATAAATAAGTAAATAAATAAATAAATAAATAAATAAATAAATAAATAAATAAATAATTAAATAGGTAAATAAATAAATAAGTAAGTATATAAATAAACAAATAAATAATAAGTATATAAATAAATAAATAAATAAATAAGTGGGAACCTGTGCAGTGGCCGGGGTAACAGGGGTCACGGCAACGCTGTGAGCTGCGCGGAGCTTCCTCACACGCGCCTTCCTGCGCTCGGGCTTCTTCATGGTGAGCACGATTTGCCCGAGCCGGTCGAACAGTGCCTCGTCCTCCACCACGGGTGCCGTCCGCAAGGAACCGCCCGAATCCTGCCGGAGCACGTGACGGGAACGAAGAAAAGGGTTCCAATTCTCGGGCAGGGTCGAGAATTGGTAGGAAAGCGCTACCGATATTGGAAAAAGAGGCACAAGCGGCTGACCAAATGACTTTCGCGGAAATCGTCGACGTATTGCATATACAGTTAGATTCACGACTAAAAGTTGGCAAGTCCTGTCTATTTTTTGAGCAATGCAATAATAACCCGAAGCATTCGTATTATTCCGCATCGCTCCCTGAGATCGCAGCTGCGTCCTCGTCTAGTCTTACCTTCTGCGCCCTAGTACCTTAAGTTTTGCTGCTACAATATGCGAAGAATGAACCAACTAGCCAAGTTAAACACCCCTTTTGGCTGTCTGAGAGTTGAGTCGCATTCGCGAAATTCCCTAATATGCATGAAGGGCGAAAGTGTCGAGGAAGATACTTAGGCGCGCATAGAGCGCGTTCATCTTTTGCAGCTCTTAATGTACGCGCTGACAGAAATAGGTTTCGTGGGGTTTTATTCTTAAAATAAGGACTGGCAGCCTGCGACATAAACCTTTCCACGCTGGAGCAAATAATGCTATCTATCTATCTATCTATCTATCTATCTATCTATCTATCTATCTATCTATCTATCTATCTATCTATCTATCTATCTATCTATCTATCTATCTATCTATCTATCTATCTATCTATCTATCTATCTATCTATCTATCTATCTATCTATCTATCTATCTATCTATCTATCTATCTATCTATCTATCTATCTAATCTTCGACCTGCTGCGAGGTGAACTGGATGGCGGTCAGTAAGCCGTCCGGTGGCTGGTCCATCTTCTCCTTGCGGATGGTGTACAGCACGCGGTCCACGAAGTACAGCACGATCACCGAGGCCACGGCGCCCGAGAGGAGCCACGCGATCGCGAACGAGCAGGCGCACGCGCCGGCGAACAGCGGACCACGGCGAAGGCCGCAGCGCGCGCACAGCAGCTGGGCCGTGTGGCGCACCAGCTCGCTCCACGCGTCCAGCACCGCGACCACGAACAGCAGCACGGCCACGGTCAGGACCTCCAGCTGAAGAGCGCGATGGCCGCGTCAGTTTTAACGCGAAGCTGTACGCCTCTACCGTCCAAGGAAATTTTCGTGTCGTAAGCATAGAACACCCCATGCGTGGGACGATAACGGAGATGGTGCAATGTCGGCCCGAGCCGTGGCGGAGGTGCAGTTCGCCATTAAGGGGCCCCCAACACAGCTTCGCTAATCATCCTTCTTCACAGAGTGGCAGGGCACTGAATATTTTTCGGCGTCGCTTTTAGGAGCTTACGTGATCGAAGCGAGTTTTAGCACCTCGTTCCCGATTACCATTCCGGATGATGGTTTCTATGGGCGTCTCTTTCGAAACAGGGCGGTGACAAATAGTCACCTAGCCTTCTTGAGCTGCCCACCGTTTAAGACATCAGGTGCAACGCTGTGGAAGCTGCGCAAGAAGTTCGGCCAGGAAAATGTGTCACTCCGCGCCTTCCGTCAACGCTTCGCTGTGGACCAAACCGGCGTTTGTTCGCGCGAGCATGCTCTTGACGCTGCCGCGGCGGGTTTCAAATGAAAAGCCCGAAAAGAAGACCAATGCAAATCAAACTTATCTAAAACAACGCATTAGCCGCCGTATACAACAGTTCCTCTGTTTCTAAGGATCACACCATTTTTCGCTCAATACTGAGCCTCTTTATAAAGACGTTCGCAGAATTGCGGTCCGAAAACATGGAGTTACTTCCAAGCGCGAACGCAGCCGCTACAAAAATTATCTCTAGCCTCCACAGCGTTCCATGTGATGTCTGAAATGGAGTACGTCCATGTTTCAACAAATATATTGTGGTCTAGCATTTTGCCCATCTACTTTATACTCTATCTGTTAATTTAAACTTGTATCTCTATATTGTAAAGCTAGTGATAAGTCTACAACGACTGTGGCCCCATCTCTTCCCTGCGTTATTTCACCAATATACACCAAGAGCATCGTATTTACATCGCGCTTAACGCCCCCGTCAGCTTCGAACCCAGCACTTGTGCCAAATGTGGAAGTTCCCTACGTTCCTGGTTGGCTGAGTAGCTTGTAGTTTCATCAAGACGTGTCGAGTCGTCTTCCGATTTTTGATGCAGCATATTAGAGGCGAATCCCGTCTTCATTATCCATGTACTTTTTCTCACGTAGGGGTCCAGCTCGAGCCTCAAATATCGATATATTGCCTTTGTGCTATCGTTCAAATGTCCTATCGTGAATTCTTGCTTTTCTTTCTTTAAGCCTTCATGGACGTTATTGTTGTTCTTCATTTAGGCAGTTGCACTTCGTAAGGTCCTGTACTTGTTTGCCAACTCTTTGACCGCTTTCTCCAACTCTTTCTCCTTCTCGCCACTCTTCACACGGGCTGCTATGGGTTGCTACAAATGAGGCGCTACGGCAAATTTCTATATTACCCCCTGTACGACCACTCCTTATGCTGTGTCAAAGGTGTGTTTGTGCATAATGGGTCCTATTTGGTGAGTCTGGTTGAACGTATCATCTGGGATACTCGAAGAAGCTGTCTGCTTATCTGTGTGGCGTTAACATAGCCGGCGTTGATTCAGCAGGTAAGGTTATTCTGACAAACCGCATGTATTTTCTACAAAGAATGGACTTGGGTCTCGAATGAAAGAAAAAAATAAGGAGAACAATGCTGTTCAATGATCTTAGGGCCACCGGCGAGGGCGTGTCGACGATGTTCACAGCACTCTCTCAACCACCGACAAGGTTAGCAAAGTCAGATTCAGTTTGATCTTGCTGATAACTGATGCCTGACATCGCTTCGCACCGAGATAAAGGAGCAGATAAATACCGATCATTTCTGGACCTCGGCGACAGGATGTACGCAGTGGTTTTACGGAAACAAAACGTTCTGCAGGAGGAACAAAGGACAGCACTAAGTGTTTGGCAGCACTGACACCGCGTGTTTTTTTCTTACGCGATGATACCGATGATAGGGATCTAAAGAAAGGAAAGGCGCTGGATTCTGCACCCGCGAGGTGAAGCGTTGTCAGGGGAGAGGGAGCGCGAAGTGAAAGATAGAGAAAGGAGGGAGGATGTGGCCTAATAGACTCCACTATGGGCGACAGGTGGCAGTTCTCAGTAAAGTGGCCAGCATTGTAAGGGGGTGCTCACAGGCTGGCGATATACACGTGTCCCGCGTCTAGCGCCTAAACAAGCAGGTGTCCTCGGCAAGGTGCACGAGATTGCAGGAGTTTGAGGAGGTGGTGTTCTTATGTAAAGGGTACACACGGGGCGCTTGGGCGCGCCCGTGTTCGCGTGATCGCGTTCCTGATTGTTTGAAACCACATGTAGCTTTTATTCGGATACCATGTCGTCATGACAAATTGTACATCCGCATTTGGAAGAGATTCAGGATTCCAACACCCCTGCCACCCCGCAGATACACTTGCTAGCTGACACACCGAACCAAACACACGCGCTCGCGTGGTTGAAGAGAGAGCATGTAAATATTTACGTACGGCTAGGTACTGGCCGGCGATTATCTCCGGTTCCAGCAGTCCCAGAAGCGGTACGGTGACCAGGTGTACGAGCGCGGTAGCTGGCTTGGGCACCACGCTGAAGGCGCACAGAATCAGCGGGAGCAGCAGGCAGTACAGGCAGCCACCGTACTGCAAGTTTTCGAAGATTTTCTACTCCCTTACCCCATCACAGGACAGCTAGCCGTTGCAGGATACCGGATAAGCTCAATATCTTTTCCTCTCTTCCTCCTGCTTATTTTCCATCATTTGGCGGGCGGTATCGAGGATGTAGAGGGTACTAGTTTTATTGGCATTTACAAAAAAAAAGAAGAACAAAAATGGTTTCTAATAGTCCGAGAAACAGGACCCGAAATAGCAGACGTTTTCGTCTCCAAGTGTAGCTTGAAATTTGTTGGCTGCCTTCGTTAATAATACGTATACACCATTACGACAGGGTGGTAGATCTGCTATTATCAAATGTTCTAGCGTAAATACTCTTCGTGAAGATGGGCGCTGCGTTTGTATTCACAGAGGAGATCATATAACTCAATCATAGTTCGTGAACAGGTTCTGTCTAATCATGGTAACGAATAAATTACTATAGGAAACAGCAGGTCAATGTTATCTTCGTCTTCACGAGAGAAAAGCCCGTCTGGATTAGGCCCAGTACAGTGCACTCGTATACGTCCCTCTGCTTCGATTCCCTGCAGACGATTATGACAACTGTCAAATATACATTCAGCTGCCTAGCACGACGCGCGCAAGGGAAACCGAGTAGGGCGAACGCTCTCCAACCAGTGGCTTGGTAACGCACCTTCGCCCCAAAGAAGAACAGCGGCAGCAGGAAGAGCGGCATGAAGACGCCAAGAGGCCACAGTCGTCGACAGCGCAGGCGCTCTCCACCCGCCGCCACCGATGGCGCCCGCAGCGAGTACGTGGATTGATGACGAAGCACTTCCGACTCCGCGCCACGGGGATAGCCTGCGCTTACAGCCAGCGAAGTCGCTGGCATTAAACGGAGTTGTCAACAGAACATTCATCCCCGACTTAGGCAATTCTTAACGCGAAATTTGAGCGCAGTTGTATACAAGGCGAAAGGCAGTAGGTGTGTCGGTATTGTCTTTGGAGCCAGCCATTATGGCAGGTTTACAAGATAGCATTTTTTATAACCCAAACAATCGGTCTAGCTATCTACGCTAATTGTTTTAAAATATCTTCTCTATTTTAATTTTTCTTGAGAAAGTACATATGCGGCGCGATGCACTTGTCTACCTTGCATAAACCTTTTGTCTAATTTCCGCTTGAGAAAAAAAAGAAACAAAAAAATGGACATATACCGTCTGTCGCTAATATCAAAAAAAATAGGCCAGCCAGTCGCTACCAGCATCCGCCGCCTATGCATTACGATTTCATTTTTGCGTTAGGTCGTATAAAGTGCTTGTTTGATTCTTTCATTGATTTGCCCACATTTTAGGTATTCATCGGATGACATATTCAAAGATGATTACGGTACTTCCTTATGCGAAATTTCAGCGCAGCTAAAGACGTGTCTTCGTTTCGCGATATATTGGCCGGCGCGGAGAATCTGGTGCGGCGCGTTATAAGCCGAGCGAAGTATGACCCGACTTCCTCGCTTATTGGGAGATCGCGCGAGGCAGTGCGTGGGTGACGGATGGGCCCTTGATAATTTGAAAGTACCGCCACTCTATGAACTCTGCCGCCGCCGCGCAACCTCCTCGGTTTCTCCACGCCCCTTAAGAAGTGAGGGCCGTGGAGAAAGAAGTATTAGGATGGATTAAGGTGGATTATGGTGGATTATGGGCAATTAGGGTGGATTAAGAGAATTAATGATGATGACGGTGTATAAGGAAGTTTGCATGAAGAAGGAAAAAGGCGTATTATGGAGGATTAGGGTGGATTAACGCGGTGAAGGAGGATTAAGGTCGATAAGTGTGAATTAAGGTGAATACGGATTGATGAAGGAAGATTAAAGTGGATTAAGAGGGATTAGGGTAGATTTAGCTGAATTAGAGCTGATGGAGGTGAATTAAGGTGAATTATAGTACGCCTTACTAGGCTTTCGCATTGGTGTCTCTTAGGCGATAACCAAGGACACACCTGGGTTTTTGGAATTTGCTTTGAACGGTACTTCCACCACGCATGGGTGGGCGACGATTATTATTTTACTTGTTATTTGGTTTTCTCACGGCAAAAAACAATGGTGCAGGGGGTGTTCACATGATCGCGCGCGCTTGCTGTTGATAGCGACACCTAGTGTGAGGCCAGGAATCTTCGCTTTAATAGCGAATGTTTTAACGCAACTTTCTGCGGTTTTCTTCTGTCGGGAAACTTTTGCCATTGATTTAACACGAGCCGAAGTCAATGCATCAATGCGCTTTGATTACGCATGTTGAGCAATCAATCATGATTGTGGTCATTATGTAGCAATGCAGATAATATTATGCAGGCAATAATGCTGAGCACTGCGACGTATTTCACCTTAATACACCTTCGTCCTCCTTTATCTACCTTGACCCTCCTTATGCATGCACCTTAATCCACGTTCATCGTCCTTAATCCACCTTAATACACATTAATCCGCCCTAATACATGCTACTCCATCTTAATACAATCGCTAGTCGATCATCATTAACTTTGCTAATGAGTAATCATTTCATATATACGGCTGGACATTCTTTGGTTTCTCTTCCGGCCTTTCTTTGGTCACGTGGTATTTTCTATACCTCACAAGACGACCTTGAAACAGATCTAAGCCTTTTGCTTAATAGGCCACACCCAGAGGGATGTCTCACAAGCAATGCTAGATCAGAAGCACAAAGTAAATCGTCTCATCACGTGGCAGAAAAAATGTCTGGGGTATAGAACTCACCTCAAACCTCCTTTTACATCAGCATACCCTGTTCATACGCCTTTAAGAAAAAAACCAATCTCCTAATAAATGTTGCCTTCAGCATTATCGATACTGTTATCAGCATATCTCAAAATTTTCAGCACCAGTTGGGCATGCAACTGGCCCAAAATAACGCGCCTCCATAGAATGCTGCGGTTCGTCCGCGGGAGCCCCGCAGAAAAAGCGTGCCGTGCGCAGCGCACGCGACTGGCGGGCGAGGAGAATAAAGGAGGAAAGTGCCGTGGGGAGGAGAGTGCCGCTACTTTTGAATTATCAAGGAGCTTTAAGTGTAAACCCCATGCAAGCGATTTTTTGCGCGACAGCGACAAGCGACGCGATGGAGACGGCTGTCGCGTTCGCTCTTCGGCCTGAAGTCAAACTCCAAGGAAGCCTCCGCTTCGCGCGACGGCTCTCCAGTGTTACCGGTATTAGGGTATTAAGTTAGCGCCAAACCTGGCGTTGCACTTGCTATAATAATCTAAGTTGATTTGTTTGGCTGTACAAAGCAACGTAAAGTATTTCGTACAGTCTTGCAGTAGATTTTTCTTTTCGTTTACATATCAAAATTCGGTAGTTCGCTTGTTCTGCTTGTTCCGTTTGTATGCTGAGAAGCGCGTACGTGCGCAAACCGGTAGTACGTCACTGATATACATCCCGTTCCGGCGGCCTACTATTGGGTAGTCACATTTAGCATTCCGGGCGGCGAGCGACGAATTCTAGATTTGCAGAACCGAGCGATCTGTTCAAGCGACGGGCCGATTCGTCGCTCGAAACCGTCGCTCATCTCTGTCGCGCACAAAATGGCGCTCATGGGGTTTAGCCTTTAGCGTTGGCGCGATGCACAGCAACCGCCGAAGGCAGACCTCCGCTCCAGCAGCGCTTTGCTTCCATAGAGACGAAGCGCGCTACTCCGGCGCCATCTCGTAGCCATCATCTACACAAAATGCGCCTTGCGCAGCACTACGCTTATCTTCTCACGCTTTCACCATACCCGCCTCCTCCGTTTTCTGGCTCGTGCTCTCCTCGGTATCGGCGTCTTTCATCTGCCTCGGCGCTGCGCGTTCGCTTTCACTCTTCGCTGCGTTCGTTCGCTCCGTTACGGGGGCTAACGCCGAAGCTCGCCGCAGCAATGGGCGCCTAAGAGCTGCGGTCTAAAGAAATACTAGAAGGAAATCTAGCGCTAGAGTGTGTACGAGAGCTGCAAGCAAGGAGGTTCTGATAGTACGAGATTCACAGGCCTGCAGTTCCGTGTCGACCTTATGTGGCTTCGAACGGCGTTGTCAGTTTGCATAAGGATCATTTTCAACAAAATTTTGCCTTTCAAATGCCATAATCACCAGTGATTATGCATGTGCTATATGCGTTTCGAAAAACAATGGGTTGCTTCAACATTTGTGCCAGTATATGATACGGCAGGTAATGCATAACAAAGAAAGCCACAAGAGCTTGTGAAGTCCCAAGCACGAATATAGGACAAGTATATATGCACTAAACGTCATTTATATTGCTGACTGACTGAATGCCGAGCCAGAGGTCCCACTAGTAATTTTAGTAGAAAACCGGCTATAATCCGTATGTCTCTTAGTCGGAGGCGGAAACAGCTGCTACCGGCCGATGGCTGTCAGAACGGCTCACCGTGAAGCAAGACTTACGACAGCGAGAAGCGTCATTTAAGAGACACGGACTCACGAAGTGCGGGTAATCTTGAACCGCGAGTGCGTTAGGCCTAGCTATTTTCCGTTTTGTCTTTTAATCGGTGGTGGTAACAGGAGCCGGCGGTTAATAGGAACCACATGATGTAACGGTTCACCGTGAGGAAACAAGACGACGCCCGTTTTCGACAGCACGAGGCATCGTTCAAAGCGATAGCAACGGACGTGTCTCGTAAGGCTACAGCAGCCAATTACAAAACGCCTGTCACGCGCACACTCTTAAGTATCGTTCAAACCGAAAGCGAGTCAAGTCTGTGAGTCCCGTAAGCTTCCTTGTGCGAGCTTCCGGAAAGGATTAAGTTGCGGTCAGAAGTTTCATCCTCGTCGGCCTCGATCGCTATCAAAAGTGCCATCGTCGACATCCACAGGGGCAAAGGGGGCGTGAACATCGCCTGCCTATCAGCAGCGTCATAACATATGGTGCGGAGAAAACACTTATCAGCCACACATTCTGTGATTTCGCGTAAGAAAATTCACCTCAACTCTTAAGGTGCATGCCTCCTGCTACAAGCCTATCAAGACACCATGGGCGTACTATATTGGAGCGCATGGGCACTTCACAATGCGCATGGCCATAGAGAGAAAGCGTTATCCTAGAGCACAATTGGTTTCGAGCAGAACGTTATGACCAGCGTGGGTAGGCGTGTGTGGTCGTCTATTCCTGTCCGTGTGAGAACGTTCTGCTGGAAACCAATTGTGCTATGTGCAACCAACGAGCTCAGGCAAACACTATAAGGAAGTTATCCTACTGCTTTGACGTCACTTGAGAGAGCCTGCAATGTCTTGAGAGTATATTATTTAAGTGAGGCACATTCATCGACAGTCGATCATGAAATTCGTGTCTGAAGGCGTTCTACCAAACGCCTTGCACAGTGAGTTGCTTACATTCCTCCCTGCCAGGGCGACTTTCTTCGTCCATGAAGAAGCGTTGTCGTGGTCGACGACTAGACGCGAGAGAAAGACTACGGAGTCCGCAGAACGAGGCGCTGAAGGTAGATGTAGAAGGTCATGCACGACCCCGCTAGTGCACGGGATGACGATGACGACGATTAAGACGATGATGATGATCCTCTGTACGAATGGCACATACCTACTGTGGGGAATTGGAAGGTTCATATAAAAATGTAAAAAAATATGAAGAAATAAAAAAAATAGAAGTAAGAAATTGTGTGCAATCATCTACTTCTTTTCCACCGCGTATATATGCTCCTGTGCACAGTATATTAGTACATTTTGGCATGCACAGATTTCGTTGTTTGGCACCCTTTTCCTCATGTCTCTTTGTAACCAATTCGATACAACCATCTTTTGCTGCTTTCTAGGCGCTTCTCGTCCTTGAGAGGGGGTGAACTGTCCACTTTAGACTGTCCTTAAATATTCATGCAACGTCACCGTTTGGAAGATCTGACTATCGGGCAGGAATGTATGCGGTTCTATAGAAAAGCTCGTTTGTTATTTCCGCCGACTAAATTGTTACTATATTGTTCTCCCACTTGGTTGTTACCCTGTCTCGGTTTAGTAGACTCATATTTGTTTGTGTTTTACAGTTTCTCTTAATTAAAGAAATGGAGGTTATATCATCTGCATGTGAGTGTTCGATAACACTCGTTACTTTCTCCTTTTCGTTTATTTCAGGAATAAGTGTTGAACAGTGGTGTACCGACAAAGAAGTTCGGCGCACTTCTAAAGCTTCCATGCGTCTTGTTTCACAGTGGTACGCACCCATTCTACGCAATTGGCTAAGAATTGGCACATTTCCAGTGATGCATGCCCATTTTCTCAAGCCGTACAATTGGACGCCTACCCAGTGGTAATGTCCCAAGCTGTCAACCGCACGCAAACCCAGTGGCCCTTGTTTAGTCAGAAAGACAGCAGCCAGCAGCTACCTTTCCGTGCGCCCACATACCACGTGACACACTACCAGTGGTCCAGGTTATGCATTTGCAGAACAGGAGCACCATCAAAGCGAGGGGAAGATGCATAAAAAAGTTGTCTTTTGAAGAGACCGTCACAAAGCTTATTCGACGTATGAAAGAAACACGGAAACGTTCTCGTTGAGTCTTTCTGCTCCTAAGGATTCTTTGATCACTGCAAAGATACAAACGTGCTTTTCGTCTCTTCCTGTGTCAGGTTGTTGTCTTAGCATTCCTCATGTCCCATGTATTCAGCGCTTCAAAAATACTTGAAGTACGATATATTCCAGTGCAAGTCGCGCACGCAGTTCGTGCTGTTGTACATTTCTGGCCTGTTACTTTTCCCACCACTGTTCACCGTGCGTAGAATGCATAGGCCAGGTGTGGGCCCCGCTAGGCCTTCCCGCCTTTTCCATATCTCTCTCCGAAATGTGCCCTGATAGATCTAAGAAGCGTAATGCTGACTACTTGCGTGCACTGTCTGAGCGGTGCACGACGTCGACAGGCTAGAAACAATCTACTACGACGGCGGAATTATATACGCATTGCCATTGCTTCGGAGGTCAATGTGTCCTCGAATTCTGAAACGGAATTTTCTTTTGTTGCGGAGTTTGTACCATATACTCATTCTTTTCCAGCGTCTATATTGATTACATCTGCTGGATACATACTGTTTATTTGTTTCGGCATTCGCCTACTCTACAACGTATTGTAGTGTCTTGCTTTGCATAATCAGAAACCAGATAATGGCTTTGTTCAAGGAAATAAGTATGTAATAATTTGTAATCATCATCTATGTGATCGCAAATGTAGTTATTTTTCTTCTTGGGCGCACAGGCGAACCATTCTTCAATGATATATTTCTTATATCCCGTCGTATATATAATGCGTGCGTGTGATGTCAAATAAACTTAGAATAACGCCGGCGAAGCATGCAGCCCACATAGCCGGTGGACAGCGCACTCACCCACCGCCCTCTCCCTCTTCTCGCCTTGCGGTAACAATTGAAGGCAGAGGGGAACAGTGCATGATACGCACGCGCGGAACGCATGTGTGCTCTGTCTAGACTCCGTTCAGTGTGTTGAGTCATTCTGTGAGGTCGTGACCTTCTAATCGATCAGTTACAGCTGGTAACCATGCAATACGGCTTAATTTTGCGCACCTGGTAAGTTTCACTTGAATCCCGTTGACTCGTACAAATACCTTGGCATTAATATTACTAACGACCTATCCTGGAAAATGCACGTTGATCACGTAACCCGCAATGCTAACCGCACTCTTGCCTACCTGCGCCGTAACTTTTCCAAAGCGCCGTCTTCCTTAAAATTAATTCTTGATAAAACTTTAGTCCGTCCAAACCTTGAATGTGCATCTAGCATCTGGGACCCCAGTCAATCCATACTAATCGCTTCCCTTGAATCTGTTCAGAATTGCGCAGCCTGGTTTATTCGGTCAAATTATTCCCGCTACGCTTCTGTATCCACTATGTAGAACACACTAAACCTGCCTGATTTTTCTTTACATCGTAAATTTCTTCGTCTCTGCCTATTTCACAAAATCTAGTATCAAAACGAAATTTTAAAAAGCTGTCTTTTTCTTCAACCGACGCACATTTCATCGCGTGTGGACCACAAGTTCAAGGTTGGTGTGCCATTTTGCAGAACCAACTTATATAATTATTCTTTCATTCCCAAAACCAGTGCAGAATGGAACCACCTTCCTGCATCCATTGCTGCCATTGTCGACACTAAGTTCAGAAGTGCCATGGAAGATTACTTTTTTGGTTAACTTGTATTTTCATAAATTGTATTATTGCACACTAGTATACTTATTAACCCCTACTTTCTGTAATGCCCTCGGGCTCTAAAAGTATTTGTAATAAATAATAAGTAAATAAATAAATAGCCATGCGCAGGTAACGTAATAGCGCGGCGGGGCCCAGGTGTGCAGTTTCGATTCAAATTTAAATGGCCTACACGACTGTATTTAATTTCATTGCGACGTTATGGAGCGCGGCATCGCAGACGAAGGATCAAAAGAAGTAAGATTCAAATGCGCCCTTGCTATGCGCCGTTCGTCACGACAGCATTAATTAAAGCGTTAAACCAGACTAGCAAAGTTAATTTCACTTGGTAGCAACGCTTTACAGTTCAGTTATTACTAAGATTAGCCATCTCTTTTGATGCTGCAACTACTGCACTTTTCCTGCGGAAGTGGTTCGATTTTCATCCACCCGATGGTCGCCACAGATTCTAGCTTTTTCAACACAAAGCGCAGTAAATGCCTTTTTTGAGGTCGATGTTGGCTGCCCGAGCACAAGGAAACATACGGGAGTCAATATTCGCTACAGTGGAAGGGATGTGCTTGGTGTAGACAAAATCCACATGCGGGTCAGCACATTGCAATGGAATACCAAGGGATTCTTCCACTTAGCCGAAACTGCACGCAACGTCCGCCTTCCAGAAGCGCTGGGGTTCGAAGCAGATGGCAACGTTAATTAGTCAGCGGCAAGATAAGCCAGTTAAGTTTAGACTATTGATGAAAAAAAAAAAAAAGCTAGGAGGAGATAGCAGAGGAACCATTGCAGGCATGGGTAACTTCACAAATTAGAGCAGGCGCCGCGCCTGGTGTTGTGACGCACTTAGCGAAAAGCAGTTCGGTCACGTGACGCAGTTGCACGTGTACAGAACCTTACTGGGACAAATTCCTGAGGTTTTCTTTGTCCCCGAGCATTATTGTTATTAATTTCGTTAATGTAATTATTTGATTCTGTTAAAGAACTCAAAACCAAGAACTTGAAAATTCTGTCTTCTGAATGACTGAAAACAGGCTTTCCACGCAAGCATTTGACTTGAGTGCCAGTAGAAGGCATCCTGCGACAGTCTAGCAAGATTCGCTTGAGAACGTATGTTGTGGCCACCTCTGTATATACGTAGCCTATTACCGCGTTGCTAGAAGCCCAGTTCTTTTGCAAACATGCAGTCACCCGTGTATCTGTGCTTTTAAAGTGCAAAAAATAAGGCCTCGAAATGGGGTATTGCTTGGAAATCAGATGTTTTCGTGGCATGTACGGCATATACGGTATTGTTTGAGATGAGTCGGGTAGTTTCTGCGCTATGTCTGTAAAAGCGAATTGCTTTTGTTTGCAATGCCGCCGATTCACCACTTCCGCACGTTTCGCCTCTACATGCATTATTCATATAACGTGTTAATACCAAAATGACACATGATTGTAATTCACTTTGTGGAGCTGACCTCTTCCAATGGAGCCTCGTATGGGAACTACTGCTGCTTGTTTGGTGAACATTGGATGAATGCACAAAAAACGAGTAAAAGAAACATGTCCTTATTTCCCAAGACGTCTTGCGCCTTCCATGTAAAATTGCACGTGGCACATATTCAATCGAGGCTTGTAAAAATCGTTTGCAATCATTTTTATTTAACAATAAAACGATTCCGCACCATGACCACGTGCGGTTGAGCATTAGAAGCAGAAAAATAAAAAAAATGCAACGCTGATCAGTGCAGCCCGTGCAATGCGTTCGAGCTAGCGTTCAAAACGCGCGCACCCAAAACCGAAATCGGAAGTGCGGTACAGGCATTAATGTCGGCGGCTTGGTGCGCTGCAGTCAATATGGCCGCTAGGCTCTATGGGAGTGTCCGCTCTTGCTGAATCCTTTCTGTATGAGTGAGCTTTAATATTCCCTTGGACTGTTCATAAACTTCTTTTCGCAATGAAGCACGTTGATATATTTATTCTATACTGAACTATTGAACCAGACGGCGTAGCTACAGTTGTGCTTGGAGCCAACCGTTACGGCAGGGGCATGAGACACCACTTTGTGTAACCTACATAGTTTCTCAAGGTACCTAAGTAGATTATTTCGAATATATTTTTAATTCTTATTATACTGTAAAAAGTGCTTCAGCAGTGCAATAGAGGTGTGGATCTAGCATCAACTTCTTATCGAATGTATGCTTGAAAATTATGCATTCTCTATCGCTAACACAAAATAAAACAAAGAAAATTGCAGAAACTTCCAGAGAGATAGAAAGAACGGTAATTCTCAGCCTGTTCTTATCGCATGCTTGCCGCCAGCGCTAACTCTCCATGGCTTTGTCGTCCGCTGCTTAATCTATACATCGGCATCTCAGCGTGGGGTGCACCGTGCAGCTGGCCACTGGGTGTCGTTGGCGACTCAACGTAGCGCATATAATACATTGGACATTACGAGATTAACCCTGTAATAGTTGACCTGGGGGTTAACATGGGGGCTGCAGGATTAAGTGTGTTTGCTCTGAACGGATCCACGAGGGTAACACATATTGGTCCATGCGGTATGCATGAAAGATGCTATAATAAGACATTTCTGCCATAAAGTATCATAGAAAAATTTGTAGACGGAATTCTGGCACTGCAACCAGTCAGCCTGCATTTTGTGTGATGGTTAATACAAGGACTTGCCTGTTTATCGTACTTTGGGCTTCAAACGTTTCTGAGACTTTAATTTACTGTACTTTGTTCCATTATCTCTTCCATTATCTCTTCCATTATCTCTTCCATTATCGTCATGACACCTACGACGATAACGGAAGAGAGAATAGTCTCGAGGAAATTGAAATCCCAGAACTAATGCCGGAAGAAGTAAAGAAAGGCTTGGGAGTTATGCAAATGGCGAAGGCAGCTGTGGAGTATCAGGTAACAGCAGATTTGTTGAAGGATGGTGGGCACTTTGTTCCAGAAAAACTGGCCACACTGTATACGCAATGCCTCATGACTTAGAGCGTACCGGAGTCTTGGAAGAACGCTAACATAATCCTAATCTATAAGAATGGGGACCCCAAAGACTTGAAAAGTTATAGATCGATAAGCTTACTGTCCGCTGCCTACAAAGTATTTACTAAGGTAATTGCAAATAGAATCCGGAACACCTTAGACTTCCGTCAACCAAAAGACCAGGCAGGATTCCGTAAAGGCTACTCAACAATAGACCATATTCACACTATCAATCAAGTGATAGAGAAATGTGCGGAATATAAATAACCCTTATATATAGCTTTCATTGAGTACGAGAAAGCGTTTGATCCAGTCGAAACATCAGCAGTCATAGAGGCATTACGGAATCATGGTGTAGATGAGCCGTATGAAAAAATACTGAAAGATATATATAGCTGCTCCACAGCCACCGTAGTCCTCCGTTAAGAAAGCAACAAAATCCCAATAAAGAAAAGCGTCAGGCAGGGAGATACGATCTCTCCAATGCTATTCACAGCGTGTTTACAGGAGGTATTCAGGGACCTTGCTTGGGAAGAATTGGGGATCGTAGTTAATGGAGAATACCTTAGTAACTTGCGATTTGCTGATGGTATTACCTTGCTTAGTAACTCAGGGGACCAACCGCAATGCATGCTCACTGACCTGGAGAGGCAAAGCAGAAGGGTGTGTCTAAAAATTAATCTGCAGGAAACTAAAGTAATGTTTACCAGTCTCGGAAGAGAGGAGCAGTTTACGATAGGTAGCGAGGCACTGGAAGTGGTAAGGGTATATATCTACTTAGGACAGGTAGTGACTGCGGATCCGGGTCATGAAACTGAAATAATCAGAAGAATAAGCATGGGCTGGGGCGCGTTTGGCAGGCATTCTGAGATCATGAACAGCCGGTTGCCATTATCCCTCAAGAGAAAAGTGTATAATAGGTGTGTCGTACCAGTAGTAACGTACAGGGCAGAAACCTGCATGCTTACGAAAAGGGTTCTACTTAAATTGTGGACGACGCGACGAGCTACGGAAAGAAGATTGATGGGTGTAACGTTAAGGGATAAGAAAAGAGCAGATTGGGTTAGGGAACAAACGCAAGTTAATGACATCTTAGTTGAAATCAAGAAATAGAAATGGGCATGGGCAGGACATGTAATGAGGAGGGAAGATAACCGATGGTCATTAAGGGTTACGGACTGGATTCCAAGGGAAGGGAAGCGCAGCAGGGGGCGGCAGAAAGTTAGGTGGGCGGATGACATTAAGACGTTTGCAGCGACGACATGGCCACAATTAGTACATGACCGGGGTAGTTGGAGAAGTATGGGAGAGGCATTTGCCCTGGAGTGGGCGTAACCAGGCTGATGATGATGATGATGACTTTAGCTACCCTATCGGCCTAAATGGCTACGCAATCTTATTTTTCTAAGCAGGAAAAGCCATAAGAATACGCAGACATGGAAGACTATCGGGAAATGTTGCTTTTGTAAGGTGGTACTTAGTCAAGAATGAACGATTTGCAAAGTCATAAAATCTTTTAAAGCCAGAAAAACGAAGTTTAGGCAAATACATGTACTAACCATCTTTCCTATACTGGCTGAACCCAGGTGCTCGTAGCTGCCGTAGACTCTATAGCCAGATTTAACTCTATCAGATTTTAATCGCAAATCTCTAGGACTCCTGCTAACCAAAGTAAAGCGTCACAGACAGGCTGGCTGACTTTTCTATAGGTCGAAGTATCACTTTCTTAACTGCATACTTGTCCTCATTATTGTTGATTACCAAGACGTCGCGTCACAGGATATTAAGACGCACAAGGTTAATACTAAGACAAGAGAAAGCCCGCTTATTCTTTGTATATAAGTGCTCTACAAGGAGGTCCCAAGGTGAAAACTGTAAGGGGGATCTCCTATGTGTGTAACATTTGTTGGTATTAGGACGGGTAACTCTAAAGCAGCTGACGTAGAAATTATTTAAAAGAAACACAATGGACACAAGCAGAACGAAAAAAATAGTACATTAAGCACAGGTATAGACATGTCAGCAACAAGTAAACATATGCATCTCGAAAAACAAGAAGAAAGAAAAAATTGGAAAAACTGAACTAAGCATACTTTAGCACATTGGCACATTTCTGGTAACCTCCGAAGAAAAACTAGAAGGTGCGGAAAATGTCGCATTGACCACCTCTTTTACTAAAAATACGTTAATCTTTGTCTTGTGGTTTAATTGATCTTGCGTTTTGCTTGCTTGCAAACAACGACGCGTTATGGAGTTATAGGACCGAACTGGATGAATTTTGTCGTTTTGCGTGAAAAATCTGTAAACAAAAATACACTGTGCTAAACAACAAAATGAGAAGACGGGTACGCAACTAAACAGGCAACATATGTGTCGAAAACAAACAGAACCACTCGTTTAACTTGGCGTAGCCATACTATTTTTCTTTTTTTTTTTTGCCTGTATTTACTTTGAAGGGCAGGTTCCGAGAGTAGGTACGAGAGCACGGTTTAAAAGAGCTCTACACAATAGGCTAGTCAATGCATACCTGGCAGTATGCTCTTCCCGCATCTCTGGGTGAATGGATGAATTAACTAATAATTTCATTATTATATATTGGAAAGCATGGCAACAAGTACAGTCCTTGCCCGGCTTCCTCACAACATTAAATTGCCAAGCGAATGATCAACGATGATATGAAAAGTAAAATATTCAGCTATTTAGCAGTTCACAACCAAAAGCGGGGCACACTTGCACGTAAAATGAAGGCGAAAATTATGTGACATTCCGGATAGCAGGACTTATAGACTTTGTAAAAAAACGAAGAGAGAAAACCATGGCATAGAAAGAAACTAAGCAGTGATGGATTAATTAACCGAACTACACAAAAGGAAGTTCGTCGCAATAGCGATCCTAGCAGACTACGCATCGTGGCCATGCTTAGTCGCAAACTAAGGCTTGGCAACAAATAAATAGAGGAGCGAGCAGCGCGTTTATGGGCTAACGTCTTTATCTTTTTTTCAGGGGTGTTTATGGATGGCGGGGCAGAGGAGGATTAATCATCAAGCACACACTCGGAACTTTAATCTGACGTAAAGATATTTCATTCGTAACGTCTTTATCAGTGCTCGGGTCGTTTCGAAAATGTACTATGTAGTAAAGCCTTCGCAACAAGGCCTTTTCGCAAGTCCCCCGATGCCACATGCGTAATGTAACGCGTATTGTGTTTGCGTTTTATTTCCTTGATTTGCCTTTGGTTTCTAAGAAGTCTGTTGGTATTATTCCCACGTAAAAGGAACTACGCGCTTTCTTTTTTTCCCCTCTCTTTATTGCACTTCCTCCTCTTCATTATAATATCTTAATTGACCTTTACGACTGCGTATAAGTGCTGTCTGTTATCGGTCTGCTGCCGTTCCGTCGAGAGAGTATCGATCTCGTCTAGCTGCCGAATGTAGTAGCCTTTAGTGGGTGATCTTTTCCTTTGATGTAGTGGATGAATAAACGGATTTTAACTGAACTATGCTGGAAACTCTGCGGTACAAAATGTTACTCGGCAAAAGTATGCTGAACTTGGAAAAGTCGAGCGGGATAAAATCATCCAGGACAGAACTACGTGGGGCATACTAAGCGTAACAAAATCTCGCGTAGCAAGAATATGCGGCCCGAAACTATGCAGGGCCAATGCCATGCGAGGCAGCACTATATGGGAAGAAACTATGCGGAACTGGACTATGCTAGACAAAACTACACCTTGCAAAACTATGTGAGGCAGAACTGCGGCGGAAACACATACGGACGACTATCACGGCTTGTTTCTTCGACGGGGAATTTCGAGCATCCGGTGTCATGACACGTTATTACACGAAGAAAACAGAAAACGAAGCCTTTGGCCGCTGGTTGAGTTGGCGGTCTATTATGAATCACAACCCATCTGCTCCATTATGCGACGAGGTTCATTCGTATTTGTTTCAGTTTGCATTGATCGCTTTAAATCTAGATCCCTTGCAATGCACACCGATATTTTTTGTTTTCTGCTGGAGATGTGCAGAGACAAGAAACCACCAGAAGAGATATCTACTACGAAAGAAAAATAACTATAAAAAGTGCGCAGTCAGCGGCAGAATTCGAATAACAGTAAGAAGATTTTCACGAGCCCCTGATGTCACTCGGCGTGTTGCTTCTGCGCCCGAAGCATTTCTATAGCAGGCACGAGTCCTTGGATGAGCCAGACCTGCTCGGTGAAGTTCTCGCCGTCAGCTGCGCAAGCGGCGTCATGATGTGTTCTTGAAAGTCGGATTGCTTCATTCTTATCTTCACTGATGCTTGAACATCAGTCTCCTGCAGCGTCTACCCAGTCTCATGGGCGACGAACTCAAGAATCTCCGGAGTTGTGATGTTTTCTGGGACGTATTTCTTGAGGTCTTCATCCACTTCAGTCGTTGAAAGATGCGGCTGAAGGTGTGCATCTTTGACTGTACTCAGGGTCATCCACATAATAGATGCTTCTATCCTGTCATAGACTGCGCTAATGTAACATTCCACGACAAACGTGCACAGAACCAAAGCATGATCTCTTCATTATTGCGATAGCATTTATGCGGACACTCCGGGCGCATTTTTGCCGTCGTCGTTACCGTCACCGGCGGCGTCCCCGTGAGGTTCCGTATGAATGAAATCCTGAGAGGGTCAGCCGGTGAACGCGGTTAAATATCGCGTGCGCGAGCTACGAACGCGGCCCATATGCATATGCGTGCCCTCTCCTGTCGCGCGTGAGGCAGGGGAGTCAGGCCAGGGAGGAGGGGTGGTCTCTTCCGGTGGTTGCTAGGGTGCCTCGATGCGGAGGCAACCCCGCATCTATACGGGGTTGGCCACGCGAATCGCGGACGCCGTAGTACACGCCTTTGGCGGACGCCGTAGGCTCGTGTTGCCGGCTCTCGTGTGTATTGAAAGCGATCTACGACGTGGCCAAAGTGAGCGCCTGCGCGGGCCTGATCTTCAAAGCGATGCGAGATGTTTGCAGATTGCGTATAGTGCCAATACCTTCGTATGCGCTGTGCTTTCGACGTTTCGTTCGCGCTGAAGCGACAGATGCACGGAGGTCAATTGGCTCGCGGCTGCTGCCGCAATTGCTAATTCCAGCGTTTTCACACAGCTGTCATCAAGCGAGTTATGTTCATGTTTACCGGTGCGCGTGTGACACCGCGCTGGTTAGTTTAGTTAGAACACGTCAGCGGGCTAGTTGGTTTGAATTCATGATGGAATGTGTAAGCGTGACTGAACAAGGACGTAGAAAGGAGTAGACACACAAACCCAGCGCTGTCTCTGTGTGTCTGTTTCTTTCTTCCTCGGTGTGTCACGCTTACACATTCTATTATTGTTAATTTCAAACGCTGGCGAGTGTAATAAAGTCGTGCCTGTATGGGCCCCGTTTATTCATGTTGAAAAACAAAGTAATTGTGTCGCCACATGTAAAGTGACAGCAAGCCCGCGTGAAGTCTACCCAAAAAAGTACAGAAAGCGCATGCATTAAATGTTTCAGAGAAGATGGTCATACTCCACCAGAAGTCGCTTTCTTAAAGGGCCCGTCACCAGGTCTGGCCATGTTGAGCTGAAAAGCGTAGTGCATACAATGCGCGCTAACGATCGTGTTTGCTCTGTATTAAAACACTACACGCCGCGGGAAGAGCTGCAATTTCAAAGCGAACACCGTTTGCCCTTCTTCTCGTGGTGCGCCGTGCTCCCTGCCGGAGAGTCGACGCATATCGCACGAGCGTGCCTACGTACACAGCAGTGCTGTGACGTCGCTCATAGTGGTACGTGATTTCGAGAATGACTCTAGGCAACATCTGTTATTTGTGTAATGCGTCGCTTTAGTCGAGGAACTAAAGTTTAGAGAAATAATAAAATGCACTAACCGATTGTCTGCGTATTTTTTGTTTACTTCGCACCGCAACAAGAGAGATGTACTCGCGTTTCGTCTGCTTGTTCCCACGCCGTGGACCCGCGCGCGCAGACAAAGAAACTACGTCATTTTCCAACCGTGTTCGAGCCCGCGATCTGCTCTGTGATCCCTTTGTTTCTGCCTGCCTGAGTATTCGTGTAGGACCGCCTTATACCGTCCGTCAGTTGTTCTCGTGCACCGAGTGCAAAATCCTGTGCTGCGCGAAACGAGACAAACGCTACAGCTCGCGCGCGACACCGTCAGAGGAAATGCGCCGTGCAAAAAAAAAAAAAAAAATTATGAGTAAAAATAATTAAAAAAAGAAAGCGAGGAAACGAAGTGAAGGCGGGGTGCATGACGTATTTGCGCCACGCGATCCGTATTGGAGAACGCAGGGAAGAAATTTCACTTGCGGACACTCCACGAGGCAAGTGGAGAGAGTGTGTTTGTTTGCGGTGAAGCTCGCCTCCTGAACTCATGGGTTCGCGGCGCTGAAATATTTCTGTCTCGGCTATTAATGAACCGATTTGTAAAATTCTTGCGGCCGAATGCTTCCTTCAGGGGATGTAACAACGTCCAGCGTATAACCGAAATCTGCTATGTGGCATGGCGAGGGGGCATTTAAGGGGAACCTTCTTGCAGAGTTTGAGGCAAGTTTTCGTATGTATCTAGCCTCCAACGCCGGACACCGGTAACGGGATGGTGGTGCCATCTAGGAAACGTGCAGCGAAATAGTAGTGCATAGATATTTATGCCATAATTACTAAAGGGAACTGCAGCGCCCGTGTCAGCGGGAGCTGCAAACAGAGCGATTCAACCAGCCTGGGGCATCATGGTTAGTACATAGATTTGCCTAAACTTTATCCTTTCGGCTTCAATACATTGTGGACTCGACATTTTCAACCAGCTACGGCGTCATGAATAACCATTACTACAATGGCCCGACGGCAAGATTTGAACACAGGAACACAAGACTGATACTGAAACCATTGCGCTATAGTCGCCTTCTTATAGTTAAGGCGAAAAGCCTTAAGTGGCTCGTTTCAGTAGCTCATACCCGAAAAAAAGCGGCGTCTAGTCCAGAGAGACAAAAACTATTATCAGGGATGGAAGCCGCCAGAGCTGAAGGGCTCGTGGCCGACGCCTAGGCGAGGATATTCGCCCAATCTCCGAATAACTCGCCGGACCTTTGAATATATATATCTTCAGCGACGGCTCATACCTCCGTAATTGGCCAAAGGTGTAATTGCTGAATAGGAATACAAAAAAGGAAAGAAAGAAAGAACGAAGGAAATAAAGAAGGAACGAAAGAAAGAAAGGCAGAAATAAATAAATAAATAAAGAAAGAAAGACAGAGAGAGAGAGAGAGAGCGAGAGGAAGAACGAAAGACGGAAGGAAAGAAACAAACAAAGAAAGAAAGAAAGAAAGAAAAGACAGAATGAGAGATAGAACGAAAGAACGTTTGGACAGTGCATGACGTGCTCGAGGTGCCCGCATATGTGTCGTTGCGGAGGTCCACCTATAGAGCAGTACGCTTACTTCACACAGAAGCTCGTTTTGCCTTCAAATAAGTCGGACCCCTCCGATAATGCCTTGCCAAGCGTGCAATAGGCTTTCGCTTCCGCCTTCACGCCTTACAGGAGTGTAACACGCTGCCGAACGTTTACTAATTATGTTTTTACCTATACGTACACATGTACAAAGCAGGTCACTTGGCGCTCTTTGGCCATACCTGGCCCTTGCGCCAATAAAAACCAAACATTCATTCATTCAAAGCAGGTCACTTGGCTCTACACAATATTAATATATAATTTGGCTAGGCTGTACTAAGTTAAAAGACCTTCAAAGATGCCATCACAGACTCAAAACCATCATGCTCTTGGAACCACTCTGGCGCTTCAGTCATGTGCTTTAGGGCATCGTGTGCGTAAGAATTTTAACTCGGTATTGCTTTGAGCTCATTGAATTTGCGCGGGCATTCCTGACATCCACGTGTGTTTTGCACACAGTTTATAACCAAAAGCATTTTCATTACAGCCAGCACTACGTCGCGCATGCGTCGACAAGAGGCATAAACTCTCTTTCTCGCGGGCATGCCAGCACGTTGAGACGCTTGGCGCGTTTCGATTCGCAGATTGCACTACGAGAAACCGACCCATCACCCCGAGCCATGCGTATCTTGACCAATCCCCTATACCGGGTATAGGTCATTGACAGAGGGTAAACAAACAAACCACGTGTGCAATATCACGCTATGGACACCATTGAAGAACATGCATGGCGTACTCCATGTAAATATGTGTAAAGAATATCCAGTCTGTCTATAATTGACTGCAAATAAGATATCTTCTTAAAAAATGCTGCTCTTTGATAGTAATATGTGTACCTCGAAAACCCCATTTCATATGTTACACACACGCATGGTTCATGAGACATTCACAACTAGAATGCTTCGCTTTACGAGGATGAGAACTGCAGTTGAGTCTGTCTGATTTTCTTTTTTGCTTCGTTGCGGGTTGAAAAATGAACTCGACAGTTCCGGCAAAGTTACGTCATTCCAGTCGACAGCAGCGTGACCTCGCGATGAAAGCGGAGTCTTAAATTTATCATTATGTGTCCTGAGGCTGAGATAAAACCGCGTGGCACAGGTATTAGTGAATGCTCGTTGAAATACTCGACACCTCCTGTTGGAAAACCAATATGTAGCGCATTCTAGAATACGACGTAGTGTTAGGGAGTGCATTGCAATATCAAAGGTGACTTTGCGTACAATTTTTTTATAAAAATGTTAGTCCTCCTCCCCCCCACCCTCACCATGCCGTTTACTTTCAAACGAAGCGAACACTGCGCCAACATGAATTGTTCACAACGGTAACATGTTCCAGACAACTCCGATACCCATCCGCAAACTTTCCCGGCATGGAGTGTCCGGACACACTATACCACGGTTTCGCAACGGTGCCTTTACTGTCCATTCGTGCGGCGAAGCAGACATGTCGTTTATATCAATGCTATCGTTGACGCAGTTATTCCTGGCGTAGAGATTCGTTCGTTTGCCGATAATTGCGTTCTGTATCGTGAAATTACATGTTCTTATCACCAGAATGACCTAGATAACTCTTGAACTAACATCCTAGAATGGTGCCAGGAGCGGGTATGGTTCTAAACAAAGACAAAAGGAACTTCCTTCGCGTATCGCCAAAATGTTCTTTTCAATCACAGGTATCACCTTGGACAATCGCCCTTACATGAAGTCTCCAGTTTTAAATACCTAGGTGCAACAATTGTTTTTATTCTTTATTTTTGTTTTACTTGCTACCTTTGACTCTAGGTTATCGATTTCTGTATTTGATATGCTTGGCTCTGTAACATTATATGCATTATGAAATAAATAAAAAAGAATATCCTACGCTTTTTTTCCGGTTACCACCTTCCAATGAAACACATGGCCCTGCGGTGCCGGAGCGGTGAGATATACCGTAGAACCTCAGCAGTGTCCCATGTTATTTGCACCCAGGCACTCCCAGTTGCAATCAAGCATTGAACACAGAGCGGCGCATTGCGACAACCAAGTGAAACATGAACTCCGCAGCAACGAATGTTTCGTTGCCTTCATTGTTCTTTTACCATTCAATAATTTAACGTTAGGATAGAAGGTCAGCGCTTCGAGCGCATCCTTCACCGGTAAGGTCGCTAACGATATTAAACATGCGCACGTTAACTATACAAACTACAACATCAACAAGAATCAGTGTAGATACTTTCGTAATCGTATAGCCAGTTCCTATGTTCGTCGGTGAAGTGTCGACGACTTGTCTTTGAATTATTGGCTAGAATTCGTTGGAGCGAAACACGTCGCGTGCATTTGACACAGTCAGCTGAAATTGTCGGACATCCGGTGTGCGAAACGTCGCAGTCATAACGTAGAGTTCCCTTGGAGCAACAAGGTCATCGAGAAAGGTCTCGGTAAAGTCACCGCTGAAAATCCGACAATGTGAAGCAGGTTACTTAAGTACAGATCAATACAGATCAATAGCAAGGTCTGCAGCGCCACGTCCCAATCAATCCCCCCGGTTCTTCATTCCGGAGAGGTCTGAGTGCCGAAGAGGCCAGCTCTGTCGGCTGCGTTGACCGTCGCGATGACCATGGCCATGACGATAACCTTGGCGAACAGGCCCAACAGGAACTGAAGTGAAGTAGTAAAGGAAGCAGGTGAGGTTTCTCGCGCGATGTGGGAATAAAACGCGCTAACGGTAGGTTTAATTTGTGTGTACAGGGCACAGGCGAAAGCGTATGCATGATTAGAACACGTCTATCGGACGTGGCGCTGACGCTCTTTCTCAGCACGTGTGCGTTTTCGCTGGACCTCATGCGAATGCACCTCCGGGACGCCGTGTTCAGGATGCATTCATCTTGCACCTCGCAAGGTGCCCCTCTTATTTACTCCATTTCACAGACTCTGCGCAGTGTAGCAAAAGCCATGTGTCATGTCAGCCAACCACAACAGAAAACCCGTACGATCGGTCATCCAATGTCCATCCGCTGATCGCCCTCTGCGCGACGCCGGCCGAGTGGAAGTTTCACGGAAGGATATGTGGAGCACAGTTTATTAATTTAGTACACCCTCAGGGGTACACACCTTGGAGAGCGACGGACGAACCGTCCTCCATGTGTGAAACAAGCAGCCGGCTCTCTTTGCTGATTGGATGACAAAAAAATTAAATTATGCGATTTTACGTGCCGAAACCACTTTCTAATTATGAGGCATGCCGTAGCGAGGAACTCCGGAAATTTAGACCCCCTGGGGTTCTTCAACGTGCACCTAAATCTACGTACACGGGTGTACTCGGATTTCGCCCCCCATGGAAATGTGGCTGCCGTGGCCGGGATTCGATCCCGCGGCCTCGTGATTAGCAGTCCCACACCATAGCCACTATAGCAACCACGACGGGTCGATTAGCTGACACGAATAGTAACCTTCGCTGCACGGCACGGAGGGACGGAGTTGCGTGTCAGCCTAGAGCACCGATCCATCGTATCTACATACGACCCGCTATGACCCTCGCATCTGCAACCATCCGGCGAGCTCATTGGTCCGTTCTCACTGCTTCTTGCGCTCTCCACATGTCCGGTTTTAATTGCGTAGCATTTATTGGCGAACATTTTCCACTTCTACAGTATCTATCTATCTACCCGCCTACGTCTTGGTGCTTTCATGGTCATTTCGTTAACATGGTATGCTGCAAAATTGGCATAGTATGAAAAATGTTTATGACGAAGTTAGCGTTAGGTCATGACATGAATATCATGACACATGTGTGTAATGTAGGTCATGGAAAATCGGCCTACGTCTTGGTGCTCTCGCGGTCGTTTCGTTAACGGTATATCCCACCACTGGCATAGTATGACACGTGTACGTATGACAAGTATAAATGATAGGTCACGACGTCACATGAATGACATGACAAGCGTGTCATGTAGATCATGAAACAGGCGTCTACGTCTTGGGCCAAAACTAGCACTGTCGGACAAGAGTGTATGACGACCATAAATAGAGGTCATGACATGGGTGTCCTGACATGCGTGTCACATAAGTCATGAAACAGATGCCTACGTCTTAGTACTCTCATGGTCATTTCATTAACATGGTTAGGCTCTCCGCAAACTGCTTCGGGTGACATCGATTCCCACAGGGCGTGGGATGTGCCGGCTTTTCCTCGCACAGGTTGTCTCTCCTCGGCGTGGAGCCGCGCAAACCGTGGTCTTATCTTTGTGAATCAACAAAAGCGTTACGGGTGAGGACCACGCTGTACCAGTCGCCAAAATTTATAGCGCGGCATCCTCTTCAGTCGGGCAACTATCCGAAGCACATTTTGATCGTGATACAGAGCGTTCGTTATCGCCAGTACAACTGCAGGCACCGATGCTTCGCTGGCTTGGGCTACATCATAGATGGCTACATGGGACGGAAAGGACGCGGACGCCGCCTGGCGTTCACCGCGTCGCTGTCCGCAGTGTTGTCAGACTCGACGAATGTGCTTTTGTAATATAAAAAAAAACAATGAAAACCGTTTTCGTTCTATTCTTGTTAGTAATCACCAAGGAATCTTAGAGAAACAGTTTGACACATACGTTTACAAAAAAAAACGAAAGGGGAAGACCTGCAGCGAGTTTCTAACTATATTACCTAGAAGGAAATTTGGCACCACCGTCTATGGGAGTTTTCTAACGAGCGCTGTGCTGTCGTAGGCATGACAGCTTGGGGGTGTGCGAGACATGTGTTGGCTGGTGTTGTCTAAAACATAGCTATGGCTACCCAGATACTGCGTTCCGCAAATAAAATCATAAAAGGTTTTCATTCGCCCTTATCAGATCTTCAATAAAGTTCACACACCTACAATGCATAATCAAGCCAAGAAAAGCAAGAACAAACGACAAACGGTTCCAAAGCGAGTGCTAATCTTGTCATCTGTACTCCAACTCTAGCGGTTTGCTGATACATTTTACGTTTCATATATTCGAACATCCAATCAGAAGTCTTCGCAATAAAACAACATATGTTCGTGTGTAATAATAAAGCTAAAACAGTTGTTTACGTACTGTCTTGGTAGGAAATCAATAATGCGACAGACTTGCCAGGCACGTCTTCAAGGTGTCCCAGCACTCCGAGAACGATGCCAATTCGAAGACACGGCCATTTCCATGCAAGAGTGCAGCAGCGCAAGATTTCCCTCTAGGTAATAAAGTAAGAAACGCTCTGCCTGGAACGGGTCATAACGGCCCATCGGAACTGTGAGAGAGATCGCTCCTCGCGAAACTTGGCGAGTACACCTAGCAAGTTTGCCGCTGCCGGAGGCCAACGCGATTAACCTAACTATTACCCCGTCATCGACAGTCTTTCATAATTTGTGAATGAATAGGTTAACTCAATAATCTACCGGCGTTTGCTCAGCCAGAAAGTGCCGAATATTTGCTGGCTGAGCCATGTAGGCAGCCGGCGTAACATTCTTTTTTCGACCCGGAGCGTTCACCACACAAGTTTGTAGCTTAGAGGCCAGTTTTTCGCTCCACAAACATGTCCTCCGTCAGCCCAGTGCGTGTACACTCCGACTGTGCTAAGTCTGTCACTTCAAATAATGCTCTTCCACTCCCGACTACGTTCACCATACTTTGCACTTACTGTGCCGCTTGGAAACAACCCCAGTTAACCTGATCTGCGTATTGCATGACCTGACCACGCACACTTCAACGTAAACTTTAGCCCGTCCGGTCACGATCTACGCATGACGTATACGTGACTTGCCCATGACACAACCCACCACACCTACCAGCTTCCAGAACTGCACCCGCGCCATCTCGTGCAGGAGAGCGAGTGGCATCGACGCCGGCATGATGAAGTTGCTCGAAGCGCCCACGATCACAGGGATGGCGTAGTAGGCCGGGTACATGCGCTGAATCTCGGCCTGCCGGGGAGAGGGTTGTATAGAAATGCGAGACACGGTGTTAAAGAAGCAGGGGCGCTGATGCGGCAGATTCTTGGACATGCCTATTTTCCCTGCCATGTAAACGGACTCTTGTGTTACTTCAAGAAGACGGCGGTGCAAGTTCGTCGAGTATATGTAACGCTGGACGTTCTTTATAAAAAAAAAAAAAAAAAACACACATTGCTAATAATTAGGGTGGTTCCTGCTATCGCAAGTAAATAAAGAAAAGGAAAAGAAAGCAGGAGATTTCTAGGTATACGCGTGACTAGCGAAAACCTCCATCTATGTGCCGTTATCAAGCAATGCCTTTCATCCTCTCTATAGGGACCGTTAAAGCTGTGCGCTCATATTAAACGACATTCTTTATTACGCAGGGATTCGATGCTTGGTAGATTGAATTAACATATATATATATATATATATATATATATATATATATATAAATATATATTCACAGCCAATCCCCGACGCCGTGTACAGTGGCTGCGGTAACGTACTCTGCAATTGTCGACTTTCGACGAGAATTTATGGACAGACCTGATTAACCGGTGGCATCCCCACTCAGTGAACAAGCAGCTTTTTTGCTATAGGATCGAGGGGAAGGCGAACCTTTTGGGTGGTGGATGAGGTAACACATGACCACTCGCGCACGTTTTTGTTGCGGACATTTCCAGATCAAATTAAGCGGGGAGGTTTGACATTCGAAAGCAGAATACAAAAAGCCGTAATGGATGGGCTTCGGATTAATTTCCAAGCATGGCCGCTGAGATATAGACATTAGGGCACCTCATTACCACCACTGGCATCAATGCACCCTAATAAGCCTCGGTGGCCAACGCCACTGCGGCAGGAGACGGAACTTCGCTGACTGCGCGCCGTAAGCACGAGTGGGAGGTATTGAGAAATCCAGTGTGCGCCGCCGGATCTCGGAGGCGACGGTCAACCATCTCGGTTTCTTAAGTGTGCACCTGTACGAGCGGTCTTGTCTTGCGCACCTATCGGCGTGCGGCAGCCGCAGTCGGGAAACGAACCCGCGACCTCGTGCTATGAGCAGAAGAACGCCATAGCTACGCTCTCATTCTCTTTCCCATTTTGGATTCTACGTATGACGACAAACATTCTTGTAAATATTTTAACTTATATGGAACGGTGTTTCTCATAAAAGAAAGTACGTGGGACCCACACACTTAAACACGGTTTTAGTTACAGGGTACGTAGAAGAATGTGCAAGCTAATAGGTAAACATATGTGGAACAGTAGAACATGCGAGTATACTGGTCAACTCATCAAAAATTACTCACGACGTGCACCACGGCCGGCGTCATGATCTCGACCAGCACCCGCTTGTCCGCGCTCTCGGCCATCACCGAGGTGGCGAAGGCCAGCATGGCCTGCGCCTCGAGCGGGCTGCGCTCCTCCCAGAAAGACGTGGACTCAACCCTGAGGGCCTCTTGCGGGAGTTCGTATGTCTGCGAAGTGACACAGAGACGGCAGGGGGGGTGCGCGCTTGTACGAGACTGTAATCATTTTTTTTATTTTACATTTTCTGGAGCCGCGTTCGTCCAAGAAGCGCAGCAACACACTGGCAGTCTGTTGATTGGTTTTACTTTCCAGTGTGGAGCTATGTATGAACTAGCATCTAATGAATCGAATGTATATGTGTATTGCCCAAAACCTGTAATGACCCTGTGACGCAATTGCATCTGTCCACGAAATTGACGGAAGGCCTAATTCATTGACGTCCATCGACTCATTTCGAGCCAGCGTGCACCAACACGAGTAGAATTTAGGGCATTCCTACAGCATCGTCTGCAGCTAGGGAAGAGAGTATAGCAACTGCAGCACACACGAAAACAAATAATAAGAGATGCCACAGGTTTTCCGTGATTACATAAACACACCGCTTGTGGACTTCTGACACAAACGAAGCCTCTAAACTGCACCAGCTTTACACACTCGCGTCTTGTGCTATGCCGTACATATAGGGTGTTGCAGCTAAGGCTAGCCAAGCTGTTCAACAACAACAACAACAACAACAAAGAAAATGTCGCACTTTCGCTCAAAAGGCGAAGCATCGAATGGGATAGCAAATTAGTGGATAGCTATGCAAATAAGGATAATAGTTTAACGGCCGTATTAACTTGTAAACATTCGCCTACTAACTAAATTAACACGCTTGGTCAGCGTTAGTTGAGACACAGGGTATACCTGCAGCAGCTCGGAGGCAACGTGCGTGGCACCCAGTAGTAAGAGCACGCCCCACGGCATCATCCGCCAGATGTGTCGCACGAAGTCGAAGGCCGCCTGCAGGAACGACGTCAGCAGGCTCGTCACCAGCATCATCGACGTCAGCGCTGTCAGCAGGGCCATCCTGCGCATGCGCACTGCATTCGTGTTGTCCTCCCCGACACCACCAGCGCCTCTAGACGTAGTTCAGTCATGTATAGTTGGTCACATCATCAAGTCGATTGCTTTCATGAGTGGCGGTCGCCCGAACTCCAACAAGGAAATGTTCATGAAGCTCGTTCCTCTGGTCAGACGTTGTAGCAAAATGTTGCGGCTATTGGGTTACGGAACACCCTTACAGCTTCCTTGCTCACTATCCTAAACAGTGAGTAAGAAAGACGTGCAGGCTCCGAAACTAACCTTAACCACACAAGGAAGACGCAAGTGCTCTGGGAGGATATTTTACTGCGAAAACATTGTGTGTCCTATCAGGCAGAAAAGTTCGCGTTGTCCGCAACGAGTGGTAACAAATATCATCATCAAAGACGTCATTAGCGTCTTGTAAACCATCATTAGTAAAAACAGAATTAGGAAAAGTAAGGTAGCTTAAGGGTGAGTAAAGTGAAGGAAGGTGAAATAAAATCTATTCAGTTAAATTAAGGTGACTTAAAATTAAAAAAAAATATATATATATATATATATATATATTTATATATATATATATATATATATATATATATATATATTAGCGTTTTTCGTGCCAAAACCCCTTTTTGATTATAAGGCATGCCGTAGTGGAGGACTCCGGAAATTTCGACCACCTGGGAATCTTTAACGTGCACCTAAACGTACACGGGTGTTTTCGCATTTCGCCCCCATCGAAATGCGGCCGCAGTGGCCGGGATCCGATCCCGCGCCCTCGTGTTCAGCAGCCCAACACCATAGCCACTGAGCAACCACGATGGGTTGAATTAAAATAGATTAAGATAGATTAAGGCGGAATAAATTGAATTATGGAGCATTAAGGTTGGTACAATTTAGGCCAAGGCGGATTAAGGTGGAATAAGGTTAGTACAAATTCGACCAAGGTAAATTAAGGCCTATTAAAGTGGATTAAGGTGGTTAGAAATTAACTCAAATTAAATTAGGATGGATTAAGTGGGTTTAAGGTTGATACATGTTAGAGCAACGTGGATTAAGGTAGAGTTATGAAGGACATGTGACAATGTATGACGTCACGTATCATGGGCGTAAGCAATTAGAGAAGTCGTAATACTCGCGTCCAAATCACGTAAGGGTACTTAAGTGTCTGTAACTTCTTTTTTTTTACACCTTGTTTTGGTAAGCGACCGCAGTAACTGTAACTTTCTCGAAATATTTTTGACCCCCTTCGACCGGCCGGGTTGTAAATATTAGGCTTAAAAGTTGCCACTTCGGGGCAGCGGATCTGGCAAACGGGGCCCACATTTGTACCCCACCCTGTACTCAAATTCGCCTAGAGGGAACGCAAATGACCAATAGCAAGCACGAGAATTCGTTTTTCCTGCCCCTTTTGATCAACTGGTAACAGCAACGACAGGGTGACCACGTCTCACCTTTCAGTCAAACCGAGCAGAAGCGACAGCGCGTACACGAAGCTGAAGATGGCCACGTACGCAGCGCAAGCGTAGCGAACGCCCCTGCAACAGAAGGCGAGAACCCTCAGTGAGAGACGCGATAAATATCGTTGCGAGAGAAACACGTTTGCCGGAAAGCATCCGATGAGTTGGATCACGCGTTGTTAGAACTTGTATGGAACGTGTTGACAGAAATTACCCGTAGACGACTATATAATTGTTTATTTTGTTTATTTATCTAATTGATGTTCTCCCTCTTGTTGATGCATTACATAAGGGAGGGGGCGGTTAATGGCAAACAAAGACAACACAAGTCACAATAGGATGTCTTTGATGAGCCGCTTGAATGCAGGTGGTTCGATGATAGGGGCAATTTCGGTGGGCGGTTGAGTTTAGGAGTCGGCTCGGACAGTAATATGGAGGGGGGGGGGGGGCGCAGAATGTTTCGCACTTTACAATTATGTGTTTAGCTCACGAAACGAGACATGGTGTCTTTGCCAATGCCGGGTGTACCAATTCTGACTAATGAGAACAGAAATTTATCATTAGGAGGAGGACGACCCTTCCTGCAACCTAAATACGCCCAGTTGCATTTGCACTTTGTTTTTAGAGCGCAGCTCTTTGGCGTCCGTTCCTGGGTTTCGCGTCGTCGTCGGCGTTGTCGTCGGCCTCGTAACCAGCTCCGCCCCCCTTTCATCCCCCCAGCGCTAGCAGCGACCGACTGATACCGCTGGATGCCGCTGACGCCGCTAGAGAGTCAAGATAACGTGACTGCATAGAACACCGTCGCCGCCATGCAGAAAGAGGAGGAAAGGGCCCCCCCCCCCCCCCCTGTTCTTGTGTGGCGGATAGGGTGCTCTTCAGTTGCCGACGCGCCGGTTATTTCACGTAGGCCCCGGCACGTCGACGAATACGTGACCACCTTCCCACGGCTGGACCTGGTTCTTAGCGCTGCGGAAGCGAGGGTATCATATTGTTTGTGTCGGCATCGGCGGCGTTGTCCCTGAAACCAACTCCGCAGCTGGGGTTGACTCACTATCGGCGTCAGCGGCATCAGTCAGTCGCTGCTATCTCTTCCCTCCTCCCTTTATCGTGTTGTCCGCTTGCTGCGCGCGCTTCTGCCCCCATCGTTTGCCGCTGGGTGTACACGCCGCCCCCCTCCCCCCTCTTCCTGCGAGTCTCCGGTTGTCAAAGCGCCGGCTCGAACTTAATTCCTTTCTTCGCTCCTCCTCCAATGCAACCCCTGTGCGGTGGCAATCAGAGAGCCAGATCGGTGGCGGCGGATGTGTATATGTGCACCGCCCGAGCCGAAATTGCCGCTGCCGTTCGCCCTGTGCGGTGGCAATCAGAGAGCCAGATCGGTGGCGGCGGATCTGTATATGTGCACCGCCCGAGCCGAAATTGCCGCTGCCGTTCGCCACTGCGAAATTATCTTGCTGGTAGTAGCTGCCTACTTCGCCCCTACCGCACTCACGAAAGACGTCGTGCACTTCCTGCAACTCGCATTAACCGTCCATCGATCCACACCGATGTTAGTAGTGGGGGACTTTAATGTTGACATAAAGACAAACAGCAATTTCCTAACACTTATGCGGGAGAACATCCCGTTCCTCTCGCTCGTAACGCGTCCCACGGCTGTGACAACCTCGCGAGGCACTTGTATAGATCTCGTCTTTGAGAATCAAGCATTGGTGTACCAAGTCGAACATATATCAGTCTATTTCTCCGACCACAAAGCTTCCTTCATGACTGTCAAGAACTGTTAGTGGAGTCTTTGTTAAAGGAATACGTGTGAAAAATAAAGAAAAAAATTCTGTGAAAGCGCATACATGTGTTGCTCGATTTCTTTGCCTCAATCTATCGAAAAGGTGAAACAGCTTATTTGCTGCGCTCAAATTTCGCATTAGGAAGTAACGTAATCGTCGGTAATTTTTTGATAAGAAGGAGCTGTCGGAGCCTGCCAGAATATTGCTGCAGTTCAACGCAAAGTAACGTTCATCTGGTCTCTCGAACTCCATTTATGACAAAACGAAGAAATTTTGCAGGAATACGCATTACAAGCATCGAAAGGAAACGAATTCTCTTCGTCATGCAACAGGAACTATATTACTACATGGTTCTACTGTAATACTCACGCTCCTTCTACTAGTCTTGCAGCTACCGCTACTAGCTGATCCTACACGACGCGTTAGCTCAGAAAACATGGCGTTGTGCCAGCGAGCTCTAGTTCTCGGGTTCGATCGCAGAGCAATGCAAAAAAGGATCGTACGCCGTGCATGGGGTGGGCGTTAAATAATCCCAGTTAGTCAAAATTTAATCCGGGCGCCTCGTATTCATAACACTAGGTAAGCTCATCAGATCGTGCATGGTTCGGGAACCCAAAGCCCCGGAGTCTAATACCTTTTTCTTTTTAGGTGCCCGATTCTACAAGTACTACAACAACTGCTACAACTAATACTACAATTACTCTATAATACTACTCCTACTACTACTATATTTATCACCACGCTGCTGCTACCACGGCTTGTACTACTGCAAAAAACTCCTTTGGGGAAAAATAGATCAAGAAACGAAACAATAGGGCTCACCTTTGTTTGCTTTGGCGGGCGCGCTTCTGTTGAGCAGCCCTTATGACGGCCAGGTTTTCTGCAGCCATGGGCGCCGGTTCGCTGCAAAGTAGAAGACGCTAAAGCATTGCGATAGGGTCGCAGTTCTGGTGTCGCCGTTTAAAGAGAACACTTGCACACTCAGAGCAGTGACGTCGGTAAGACGTAATACTCTTTGCAAGTTTTAAGTTTCTCTCAGCGGGTTTTCTTAATCGTTCGGCGCTCTCCTTTCGTGGACAACAAAGGATGCATCGTTGCCACCGCCTATGTTCATGGGCTAGTAATGGCCCATGAATAAGATAAACTAGCACCTTATATTGTGCATGTTAAAAACCAAACAAAAACACAAGCGCTCGTCTGTGTAAGTAGTGTTGTTTGATTGATAGTATTCACGTACCTATATAATTCTCGCCAATGCATCGCCAACGAATGAATCGGAAAAAGAGCAACGAAAATCAGCCCATAACTACTTTGTTTTGTGCTAAACAAAGCAGTTATGGATTCGCACCAACTAGCCCGCCAACGCATTGTGCTGAAAGTCAGCCCGAACTGGCAGTTTGGGTCTGCTGCACGCAAATTTAAAAAACTCTGAGAGTAGAACTCGACTCTTGTGAACGTTTTCAGTTTACAACTCTGTGTGATGCGTGAATGGGTGCTTATGTGTGTGATCGCCGGTGTGCGTGGGTTGTAGAAGTGCTCGATAATAGAGATACTATGCGTGCGCGTTTGCGTTTGTTTTTGCATATGCATGTGTATGCGCGTGCGTGCTTGTTCGCGCTCGCGTCAGTGAGTATCAACTAATGTATAAAGATATACGATGCTCTCTCACTGTGGCCTGACGTAAAGAAGCCAGACCGCCGTGCTGCAGGTAGCCAGTGCCAGTAGCACTCCGGGAAGCGTCACGATTGCCCACTTGACGCTTGTTATCGGCTGCTCCGTCACTTCCGTTCTGCAAAAGAAGCAGCGAGTAGTCATACACAGGCGTCCTGCCGAAAAAAAACATGATGTGTAAAAGAAAAGAAGGAAAACGTACGTCCGCTTAGAAAGTGGCACATTAGTGTCATTGGACTTCCTTATAGCCTCCATTCAGGCGGAAGTATTTACGGTGAAAATAGCGAAAGGCCGGACTCAGCCATTGTACAACATACAGCTGCGATGCACATGAGGATTTAGTAATAAAAGTCAGGGTCATATTGGTCAACCAGCTCTACGTAAATTTACAAATTCCATGCTGTTTTTTTCAATATTAATTTATTTATAACATGCTTATGAAAGAAGGTACAAAATATTACGATGTCTTCCCTTTGCGACATTCTAGCAATCATAGCGCCGACAATCCGAAGGTGATCGTGACAGGTACAGCTGTTTTCCGCATTAACATGGAATTATACAGTGTATACGGAGTTATATGTTAACAGCAACAACATGGGATGTACACTGTCACCGTCAACGCACCCCTTTCACGCGAAACCATGTCGTTGACAATGATCCCCCCTGAAAATGACTTCGAAGCCATCCCACAGTTTCGTAAAGCTGTAGTTGGGAACATCGCCTCCGAAATTTCCTGTGCTGCGCCTTGCTCCGCATAGGAGATCTCAGAGGCCCCCGTCTTCGCTCACGAGCTGCACCGCGATGCAACAGGTTAGACCACACTGCAGTAAGTCCCTCAAGCTCAAGGTCGAACGTAAGAAACTGGAGAGGAGGATTGTCCTTCGTCTGTCTAGGCCTGAAATGCCGTGTGCTAAATGTTTGCCGAAACCTGGGCTTTCCTTTCTTCTTTTTTTTTTTTTGGGGGGGGGGGGGGGGTGCGTCGAGTATATAGACATTGGAAGCGCGATCGGGTCGTCGCCATTGCTAGGCTGTCGCGCGTGCGACGACGCAAGTGCATCAGCCATGGCTGTAGTACACCCATGGTAATGATCCCACGCGTTCCTCGCGCCTGAGAACTTGAGCAGCTTGCACACCGAGAGTTGAATGTCACGTGGTCTTCTGCGTGTGCGAATAGGAGCCTGCGAGCGCCACAGCCAAGGCCAGAAGGCTCGTTCCCGCGCGCAACCAGTCTTGGAGGTAACGTGATCAACTGAGTTTAGCAGGCTGTGCACAGTGAAATGGTCGAGGAAGAGGCAGCACGGAAAGTTCGGCTTTGGAAGCACCCGCGCTCCTCATCGCGCGAGCGTTGCGAACTCGAGTGCTCGCGGACATTGAGTGAACCCTGCTTGCGCGTCTTTTAGGGCGCATAACACCGCACACGTGCCGTTAATAGAATAAATAGCAAAAGAAGGATCACTGTTATTTATACTGCTAATAAAAGTGCGAGCTTTACTTCGTGTAATATTCTGACATTAATTTGCGCTGTCAATGCTTATTCGCTTTGTGAAATTAATGCCGCGTCCCCCCACTACAGCGTGCCTCATAATAAAATTGTGGTTCTGGCACATAAAACCCCTAAACTAAATTATTCACCCTTAGGCCTAAGCTAAACCGCAGAGTTCTTCTTTCAGCAATGGGGAGACTGCACAGCTCGGCAGCATACTCGACTCACGCAAGAGAGACGACCTTCAGCGCACTCTTGTTGCCGCTTGCGTGGAAGCTGCAGATGTCTCCCAGCACGCTCATCAGCGCAGGACCCATGAGGAAGGCGTTATGCACGTCCAGACGAGCGCTGCGTACCCGTATGCCTTTTAGCACACTCTCTAGTACGGCGTGAACGTTGCAAAGGCCCGAACTTTCGTATCGGAAGAGGCACACACGACCAACGTTCAATTAAGGTTAGGCTGGTGGAGAAGTACTGTTTCAATATTACAGCATACCATCGTTTTAACGAACTGCCATTCCGACAGCGTCTTTATTTAGCTATAAGCAATATTTAGTTAAATGTGGAAAAAATATGGCAGGTTCACAGAGCGGGATGAGCACTCCAACAGCGCGAGTGCCCGTAAAAAGTATACAGGTTTAAACGTGAAGGCTGGCGGAGAGACGTACTTTCTCAACGATCTTTACCTAGATAGGCTGGTCCGAAGAAATACGAATAGCCATCGTGTATACTCCACCATACGGTTCTGTGTGGATGTGTTGCTTCTGACTTCGTATTAAGCGGAGTTCGGTGTTATAGCACTTCGAATAATCCAGTATAAAATGCATTCACTGAGGTCGTGACCGCGAGAAACAACGAGTAAAGCTATATTTCGAATAAACGAGGGCTTACTCTATTTTCATGTACCTGCTGCTGAATTGTTCGTTAATAAAAGAAAGATGTTAAAGTAGGAGTTCCATTTCTTGAAGTTTGCCCCAAAATCTCGGCATCGGTACGTCAGGGTGACTTCGCAAACTTCAAGGTACTTTATAGTATTAGCGGCTTCCTGACGCAAGAAATGATCTCGCAACTCTCTAGGTTTCGTTTTCGACTGCTTTAGAAGACAGTGTAGTCCTTCTTAACGGATAGACAATTGTATTCGAGTAGAAGCTGTTGCCATGCATGGCGTCATATCGAGCTCGTGTGGGAACGTCAGGTGTCGCCCAATAGTAATTCTTTTTTCTTTCATTCTTTTCTGGTTTGGGAAGCGTTCTATCGTTGTGGTGAAAGTGCTCGCTTTGTCATGATAGAAGCGTCATTTACTGAAGCATTTTAACTTAATATTCCTATGTGTTTTCCTTTCATAGGTTACAGCAGTGCTGCAACCGTAACATCTGTTTCCTCGCTGTCACGGGAGGACCGTGCCTACATTACTGGCAGATGACCCTGGACCGCCGGCCTCCATGTGGAATCGTAACAACTAGGAGGCATTTAGGGCGCTGATATCCACGCGTTCTACTTGTACACACAACCCACATGAAGCAGTGCGGGAGGTGTTCAGTTCGTAAAACAAATATTCCGCGCCGAGATTTAGCGGGCGAATATCACCTCAAAACTGGCTGCTCCTCTCAGAAATCCTCCTAAGTGGAGAGGTGCCTTCCAGCACCAGTCACTCTCATCACCGTAATCGCAACGCGCATCCTAAAGTAATTACATAGAAAAGTATAGTTTGCAAAGTTTCGCTAGTTAACGAGCTTACGCATGCGTAATTATCATTCGATGTCTCGCCTCCGCTACTGAACTGAAAAGCAGATATGTTCATTTTGCCCTAAATAATATTATTGATATATTTGGGATGCCCGAACCTGAAGCAATCCGTAAACGTTCGACGCGTTTTGCCATCACCCTGCACGTTCCTCGTTTCACGACAGCGACTCTCACCTGTTGGTCTTCGACCTTCTTGTGGGCAGTGCGAGCTGGCTTCCCAAGTGGCTGTCTGCAAGATAATTAGAATAACGGGTCTCTGAAATATCGCGTTGGATTCAGTCTGGCCACCTGCACCGAGCAGGCTTCTTCGGCTCAAGGCCGGACCAGCATGCATCGTACGTCTAGAGATCAACGAATCGGTTCGCGACGACAGAACTAGACGCTAAATTCACTCGTTGTCTGTAACGTACAGGCACCTTGCGCTGATGTTTTAAAATATTGGCAGCCCGCAGCCCAAGAGCCCACAGCCTGGACAGCAGATGAGGCAAAATGGGAAAGACATTCGCCGCGACACCTCTGATCGCTGATCGCGAGGCAGGAGTGATCGAGACATGAACATGTCGAAGCGCTCGGGGTTGTGCGCTTCGGAGCGACTTCGTTATTTTTGCGGTGGAGTGAAGAAGTGCGACACTGCTAAGCTTAAGCAGCGCTAAGCTTGGCATTCAGACGAGCGCTGAAGAAAGAGTCATTGAAGTAATCTGAAATTTCATGGCATTTTCTTTGTATCCTAGCGGCCGGTGTCGGTGGCTCTGTGTTGATAAAATATTAATGTTGCGATAGTAAATATATGTACACTCCAAATGCATTTCCGCCGCCGCCGCCGTCGTTGGTGTCGTCGTGATGTCCCACGTAAAGTTCAAGGGCGATGAGACCGTGGCCGCGCACTGCGCGCTGCATGTGCGAGAGATAGCGTGCGGGGATGAGCCGACAATGGTGGCGTGATCTCGTGCGCGCAAGGCAGGAAGGCAGGGAGGAACCGTGGCGTCTTCCACCTCGCGCAAGGCACCAAGGGATGAGGGTGGGGAGGGGGGGGAGACGTTTTACTCCCGGGGCGGCTGCGTATGACGCGGTCAATCTGGGCAACTCGTCCCCAGTCTTCTAAGGTATCTCCCATCAGTACAGAGTTTAGGTGCTCCGAGAGCTGAAAGCCTCGTGTGCGTGTGTTTTCGTCGCTTAGTACGTGTTGAAGTGAGGGGTATTATTATTATTATTATTATTATTATTATTATTATTATTATTATTAATATTGGCGTCCCTTTTGAAGCAGGAAAGTAATTACCTGTCATGGCTAGCCTGCTTGAGCTAATCAGGCAACATATGCCTGCATATCAATCCAGAATTTTGTCTACATATTCTTAATCATTTCCCTCTTCCTTAAAATCTTTATATCTACCTTTTACAGCTACCTAAGCTTGTGACGGATCCGGTCCCATCAATTTCTTCGCTGCTTTTTTTCCAGCAATACCTTAAACGTCTCTTTCCGATCTCGACTGCTGACTGGTTGATGCTATCATCCACTTTGAATCCAAGCTCTTCTCGAAGGTGGACGATACATACGGGTCTCACTGGGTCAATGCCTTCGCCTTCCGTTAGCATGTGCTTAGTTGTCTCTGGATTTTCGCTTCAGCTGACACATGACTTACTTTGTTGCGAATACTTGCTGCGACATCTTTTTGTCCTTGGGCAACCAGCTCGGGCCTAAAATAGCCAGGCCCCGCCCTTTGTGTTATCGCGCAGATTCTCCCGCCCAATTTATTTCTTTGAATTTTTGTAGACCCACACGGTCTTTTTGTTTCCATTCTTTGCATCCAATTCCCTGTCTCTGATTCTCTCAATTTCGTTTTGAGGGCTCTTGGTTGTCTATTTCCAGTTTCGGTTACCCTGTACTTGGTTGCCAACTTTCTTGACCTCTTCCTCCATTCCAAGTCCACGCTTAGGAGGCAAGAATATTTGTAAATTTTTGTGGCCATATGTTTTGGACCGTGTTTCCAAGCCTTTCTCCAAAACTAATTTTGCCCTGCGCTTGTCTGACTTAAAGAGAGCCCCAACCCAACACTCTGCCCTGCCTTATTTGTGGTTTTACCATGGGCCCGAAATCGGTTAACTTCCAATCCTGAGAAAGTGTCCAAATTTAAGCACAGTAGCACAGAACGGTGTTTTGGGAAGCTTAACGCTGGCACGATTATTGATTTCCAAGTTCCACCTCACATTTATTGTAGCCCCAAGCTCTGTAATTCATAATTGCTACATTCCGCTTGCACTTCATTTTTAGATTCTCTTCGTGATAGCTTGAGGAGGTCTCTCCTTCGTTTATGTGTACACCAAGGTATTTGCATTGCATGACTAAGGGTACGGGGCTTGCTTTTGAATTGATACCACGTCATTACTCGTCTCTTCATTAAAAATCGTAATTCCCGAATTCCCTGTGCTAAACTCGTGCCTAAATATTTGTCGCTGCAAATTGCCACATATATTCGCAAGTCTGTGTAAACCCCCGGCATTGTCTGCTGCTAGAACTACTTCGTCCGCATACAACGGTCCAGGCACCTTCCATTGCTGCCGTTGCCAATTAGCGACCTAGAATAAACAAAAACCTCATTCACTACTTTCTATTCGTCTTTCTGTGCCCTTGACATAAAGCTTCAACAACAATAGAGACGAAGGACACCCTTTATTTCGTCCTTGGTGAATTTCCACCACTTCATCGCATGTCCGGTACCCGTCGCGGTTGCCTAGCGGCTGTGGCATTGCACTGCCAAGCAGGGGGTCGCGGTATCGAATGCCGGACACGGCGGCTGCAAGCTTCGATGAGGGCGAAATGCAGGAACAGCCGTGTACCCCTAGGTGGTTAAATATAATACGGAGCGCCCCCCCCCCCCCCCCCCCGCCCAAACTACGCCGTGCCTCATAATGAGATCGCGGTGGTCTTGGCACGCAAAACCACCCAGCATTCCTTTAACTGCATTTCCGGCCTCCCCATACAATTTCTGCTCGGTTTTCTTAGCGAGTGTTTTCTTTTTGTGTTCTTTTTTTTCTTTACGAAGCCATACAGTGTTTTCGAAAATCGCTTTTGGTAGATACCGTAATTATAATCCTCGAGCTGGATTACTCGAAGCGGAGGCCATTACTCGCAGGAGAAATTAAAATGCATAATGGACTGAATAACACAACTCGCTAATTAAATATTAAATTTATTATACGTAGCCAATGAGTTTACACGACCTATCTGCTTGGAAATAATTCTGAGGATCGAATTGTTTTTGAGATATGCGCCGTGGATGGCATCATGCACTGAAGCCCAATAGTAACTTGAGCGCCCATGGCACACTTTGGGAAATAAGATATCGGAACTGGTGTCGTCTTCCAAATTCTTTCGAAGTTGACATGCCTTGCGAGCTCACCGGCTGCAATTCGTAAATTGCAACATGCGCCGTAATGTAATTAATTAGACAATAAGATGGTGAATTATTGTTAATTAGTCGATTGTGCATTTAGAGTTCACCTGAAAGTATTGCGCACCTGCCTGAGTAGTCCAGCTCAATGACGCATTATTCCATTTGCCAGAGACGATCTTTAAAAATTCTGTCTGCCTTGAAAAAAAAAAAAAAACCCGGTATAATCTCCCTTAGCAACTCTGTCTATCGCATAACCATTTCCTATCTACCTCGTACAGTAAGCTCCCTAGTTACCTAGAAGTACAACAAATTAAAGCGTCGCAACGCCCTCTGCTAGCTGCAAGACTAGAATTTTCAGAGCTCGTAGGTGGTTGCCACCTTTTCTCGACGACTGCGGGAACAGGCGGAACCAACGGCCACGATATAGCTCTCAGCCTACTCCTTATATGGCTTGCTCGCCACCAGCTTTCTTTCGCCATCGGCTGTGACGTCACAAAACCCGCAGTCCCTGCGTGGGTCATGCTGACAGATGGTGGTTGGAGTCGAGATTGTGTACGTGCGGAGAACCAAATATTACGGGATATGCGAGCGCGTGCCAGTCTGTACTGTCGCATCCTTTGTCGATGCCAGCGCTTCCTGTGGATACGTGGCCTTGCGCGTGCTCGTCCTTGCGTGCTCGTTCAGCGTGTTGTCGGAATTGCGACGACTGCAGAACATTACGCTAAGCGAGCGCCCGCCGAAGAATGTACAGTGCATTGTCAGACGTTACAACGGCCGAAACACACACCGCTTTCCCTAGCGGTATGTCTCTCCTAACGCTTTCCGTTTAAACCAGACCGAAACCTGGTAAAATAGTTCAGTACAGCGCGACTAAGGTACTTGCATGTATACCCCCCCCCCCCCCACCCCCCCATATGACACACGAAAAGGGGTTTTCTGCGCGGAACATGTACCGCTAGTCAGCAACTCTCTCTACATCCGCTGTCGAAATAAATCAACGGCGTAAATTAATTTCGTAAAAGCCGTAAAAAGAAAGCCGTGGCTTCCGATGGAAGGTCGCGCTCACCGAATAGGGAAATCGGGCCGCTCGAGGCGCTTCGCATCGAGGACATCTCGTGGAGGGGAACGCTTCGGTTGTCCGTCCTCTGACGCAGCGAGATGGGAGGTCGCAACAACGCTTCGCTGTCGGCCGTCGAGGAGTGGCTCGCCGGAGACAACCGGGATTGCAGCAGGCGGGGCATCGTGGCACCGGAGTGCTGTTCCGCGGGGCTGCACGGGAGAAGCTTTCGAGCCGTCGAGAGTCGCAACTCAACCGGCATTCAATTCAACTGACAACTTCATTTGTCCCGCAACGGAAATGACCGCCGACGAAGAGATGCAAACGGTGCTGCTTGAATAAAAGCTCGAATAACAGCATGATTGATTCACAAGAATTACGCAATACATAGTTCATCAAAGGTGAAATACATCTAGAACGGAACCACACTTTACAATATACGCGCAGTAGTTTTGAAGCAGGAAAACTCGCGTACTGAACGAAATAAATTAACTGTATTCATCAGCGAGGTTCGGAGCGCCAAAGAAAGAAAGAAAGAAAGAAAGAAAGGAACAAACAAACAAACAAACAATAAAAGATACGTGGTTCACTTGAAAAATGCGATTTCAATCCTTAGTTTGAAGGACTGGCTGCGATTCATAACGTCCATCGACAAAAATAATTAGATTACCTTCAATCCACGGACAAAGGAACCAGCATATCGAGGACTACGGTAGCTACTCCCCAACGTATTACATTTTAACTTTCTCAAGTTCACGCCAACGATAGCCTTACGTCACAGCACGACGTCCCCCGTCCACAATCAACATGTCCGGAAGTCTGTCTCCAGAAGGCACAACACCTATCGACTATCACTCATGTAACGGTAATCCTGTAGATATAATTATTTACGGGTGCAATGGTGGAGATAAACTGCATTTTACTGCATTGGTGCTACTCCTTCCTTTATTTTCTTTGTTTGTTTATTGCCAGCTAAATTCATTGCAAATCCGGAAGGCATCCAGTACTCACGTTTGTAAACAACGAAACGTCTCATTGGCTATGTTCAAACAGTGCACCCAGCAAATCAGAGACCAAGGAAACAAAAAGCACATGTACTCCAAAATTTATTCAACCTCAAGCCAAGAGAACACTGTGATTGCGCTAGGGCGTTAGTTTCAGACAATCGCCTTTATTTTTGTAAGGTCTTTTAATTCCTTTTTACATCCTTTTTACCTTTCTAATACTACCTTTTCTCGAATCTTCATATTTATTTTAATTTGCACATTTGCATCCTATCGGCAGCATCAGGCAATCACCCTTAATTGCATCAATAATAAATATTCAATTGCAGACGGATAGAAAATTTCAAAAAAGTACATTGAACCTATTAGTGAAGCTAAGGTTGTGCGAGTGGATATCGCTTGCCTGCCGTTTTGACCAGGCCAGTGGAGCCCTGAATTTCCGTGCCCTTCCAACAACACTCGATGATGATGACCACAGGGCCAATTAGACTTTAAAGGCGCGTACGCGCTCTGGCGCTGGGTGTATATTGTAAAATTATTTACATCGTTACAAAGTTATTAATAGTTTCAATCTGTCTGTCACTCACACCCTTACGCCCTGAAAGCATGTAAGGGTGAGAGTTATACACACATTTCCACCCTCGTACATTTTAACGGAGGTAAATAGTTTTACAATGTAGGCGTCTGTGCGAACTCTTCCTACACAAGGCCCGCTCGACTCGATCCCAGTGGTTGAAGGCGCACTTTGTGTTTGATAGAATATACTGACCAAGTGAAGATATTCAAGCATTGCAAAAAAAAAAAAAAAAAGATAGCCTGTGGCAGATAGCATATTTCTAGTCGTTGAGCTGGGTTTTTCAAGGTGGCGGACAATTACAGCAGGGAAAATCGAAAGGCATAATGAACTAATTAACAAATATTCGCAAAGTAACTTCCTAATTAGTTACCTTACGGCACATATTGCAATTTACGAATTGTAGCCGGTGAGTTGGCAAGGCACAACCACTGAGAATGAATTTGCAGCATGACACTAGTTTCGAAACTTTAATTGCCAAAGTGTCCAACAAATTACGTGGGCGTTCCAGCTACTTTTGCGCTTCAGTGCATAAAACAGCGTTTATGTAAAATAAAAGGGGAACAATAGTGGATTTTTACAGCTACTTTGATGGCGGGTGAAAGAAACGAGCGCCATCCTCAAAATTTATTTTATTTGTTTATGCGTTGCGACCTCATCGGCTACAATTCGTAAATGGCAATAAGTAACGCAAAACAATTATTTAAGAAGATTATTGCTGAATTTCTTTAAATTAATTCATGATCTGCTTCCATTCAATCCACTTTCAATTTCCTGTTCATTTGATTTATTTCTTGTAAGTGCCTGAGAACAGTTCTACGCCTCAGTATTGATGCACTTATGTTGGACGAGTGCTTTTACCGCGTTCCCATGGTTACTGCTGCCGGCTTTGCAATGACGCAGCGTCTACTCTTGCAAGCGGCGACTGTCGCCGAGCGCCGAGCCGTCTGCTCTTTCCGTGACGTAGGGCCTACGTCATGAGCCACATAATGAAGCAGACAGCGGGGCCGGCGTATACTGCAGGCAAAACAGCTCTGCGACAGCAACTGCGTCAGTAATGCTGGTTTCACACGACGGACCAAAATCCGCGGCCAAGCATGACGGGGCTAAGCGCGGCCACGCACTGCAGCCTCCTGCAGCCCATATCTGCTTCGTCATTGTTGGCGCGGCGTGACTTGGCGGCACCATGGGACGCCGCGTACATGTTCGTCTCCGGAATTTGTTCCGTCGCGTGAATCCAGCTTTTAAACGACGTAAATCTTTGTCTGGGGAGCTACCGGCAATTACGTGCCTCACCGTGTGTTTCCGACAAATATAACCCTATTAGCGCGAGCAGGAGTCATTACGCCTGGCTACTATCGGTGATGCAAAGCGCCACGAAAGACATTTTTCCCAATCAGAAAGGACGAAAGGTATGCTTTTATTCCTTTTAGAAGTCATTACTTAAGAGGAAGGTTTAGCTCGGGCCCAATTCCGACGCGGCCTAATCAAATACACCTAAAACGCAAAATATGCTTTTCCGAAATAACCCCTGAACCGATTTTAATGAAATTTATTGTATTTGAGAGAGAAAATTAAATTCTAGTGACTGTTCGTAGCACAATTTCGGTTTAGGGCCTGTATTTTATGAAAAGGATTTTAAAACAAATTGAAAGTTTGAAAAGAGAAATAGACGTACAAAGTTTATAAATGAATAGCTGTTCATCAAAAACAGATATCGCACTTCTGTAAACAGCAACCATTAGATCATTCAAAGCGGACAAATTTGATATGTCAATTTATATCTTACGTGCCCTTGTTACGTTGTGTACAATATAAGCAAAAGCTGCATTTCCATATCGCTAAATTTTTTCATATTCATCTGTAACATATCATTTTTGTCCGCTTAGGATGTCCTATTAGATGTAATTTGCAGAATTGGGTTATTATTTTTCATTGCTGAGTCACAGAGTTGGAAACTTGATACTTTTGCTTTCTGAAAAAGTTTTGATTTTGCCGATTTTTAATAAAACATTGACAATCTAAATCGAAAATTTGAAACCGACATTCACTAGATTTCGAGTGTTTCCTTTAAATGCAACAAAATTTGTCCAATTTGGTGCAGTGGTTGCCAAGAAAAACGAATTCTCCTTTTACATGTACTTAGACAGGAGCACCCGAGCTAAAGCTCCCTCTTCATGTGCGCGAGAGAGCTATTAGCCTTTTTCACTATCCTGCGAAGAATAGAACTGTTGTGTTCAAATGTAGAAGTGTGAGCAGTTCGAGCTCCGTGTTTTACCCCGGTGGCTCCATTGCATGGTGCAGCTGAAGCCTATGTACGCGTGGAGACACCTTTATATTTTCTCGTTGTAATGCTTGTGTCTACGTTAGCTCGGTCGGTGAAAAGTTCCATGGGCAATAGCAGATGTTAGGGTGCCGTGATTTATGTCGTTGCATTGATAGGACGCTTAAAGCAACTTGTGGTCGTACGGAAATGAAATGCAAGAAAATCGTGTGAGCTCAGTTTTTTTTTTTTCATTTTGCTTTGGGAGCGAATACTTCAGTTTATTGCTTAGAAGTTTTCTAAGCACTACACTGGCTTCGTCCCTCCATGCAGCTTCGTACAGAGCGACGAACGCTACAGGATGAACTCGTGATGAACATATTCAGAAGCCGCATTAATGAAGTCCCAGCTTCTCTCTGGGCGGAACAACGCCATTACGCAGCGAGGACGCCATTTATGTGTTGATACGACGCATTGAGGGCTTCCTAGAGTTTAATACTTGAGGAAAAAAGGTCGACAAACAGGAACCAACATACTCTCCCAAGACCTGTGTTTTGGATCTCTGTATAGAGTTAAGCGTTTTTGTTTCTTTTTATTATGGACTTCGGGTCAGAAAATTATTACAAACGCCTCTTGAAATTATCGAGAAGGGTTATACTTGTAGCGCTGCAAACTGTTTCCCGTCATATATAATGAATCAAGTGAGAAAAATAATTTGCTGTTTCACTTATTAGCTTCTGTAACTGCCTGCTGGCACAGAGCGAAATTCGAACGGTGAAGTCAAACATTTACTGAATGGTTTCAACAAACGATTTAACTTTGGCGCCTGCTTAATTCCGGGTCTTGCTAAGCCACAAACAAGATGGTGTGCCTTGTGGGACTTGCGCACCGACGTTCATGCTTTAGTAGCGCCTTCAAACACCAGGCCAGTCATGCGGCACTGCGAAAACCGATCCCGTGGGCTATGCAAAGCATAGGAAGAGTCATTCATCGGCCTGTTCAGACCGCATGCTGTCATGCTCTTGCACTTGAATGTTTTATTTACCACAAAACTTAGCTTCCTTTGAACCATAGGAAAACAAAGGGATCGTAAATTTTTTCATATGATGCTTTGAATTTGGTGTTGGGCTGCTGAGCACGAGGTCGCGGCCGCATATCGATGGGGGCGAAATGCGAAAACGCCCGTGTACTTAGATTTAGGTGCACGTTAAAGAACCCCAGGTGGTCGAAATTTCCGGAGTCCTCCACTGCGGCGTGCCTCATAATCAGAAAGTGGTTTTGACACGTAAAAGCCCAAAATTTAATTTTTTAGTGCTTTGAATCGCGAGACAAATGTTCGCCTCGAACAGACGTCATCATCAACATCACCTATTCGCCCCTGTATACCTTCCCATGTGCTACAAGGTGTCAACGCGATATCTGACCAAGATACCTTTAGTCTGCAGGAATGTGGACTATCATGTAGAATGCAAGCGGATGATGTTTAGGCACGAATAAATATACACGAGTAAAAAGACAAAAGACGCTCGTGTACTGCGCATTGGACTCTCGTTAAATAATCCCAGGAGGGGGGGGGGGGGGGTGTCAAGGTTCCTCCAGAGTCCCACACTATGCAGCATGCCTCATAATCAAATCGCGATTCTGACTCTCGAAAAGCCCCGAATTCAACTGATTTTATTTTATCCTGCTTATGGTGTTAAGCGTGCGGGACACGTACCTGATGACAGCGCACTGCGAAGGACCAAAGTCGACCGAGGACACAGGACGCGCGGGCACCGTACCCGAGCTGGGAACCATGAGGATAGTCGAGAGGCCCCGCTTGGGCGCCGACCGCGGAGCCCTTTCGAGTAGGTGGGAGAGGGGCGTGAACTGTCAGAGAGAGATGTCGCGTGAGTGTGAGAATTGAACTTATATGCGCGAAAGTATGTCGTAAAGCCTAGTATAACGTCTGTTGTCGGGGCTAGTTGCCACATGGCTATAGAAATGGTTTTAGGCACAAAATAAGACACGGATAAAGATTAGACACGTACAGGCATCTATAGTTTAGACGCCTGTCCGTGTCTTATTTTGCGCATCAAACAATTTCTTGTTGTAAAGCCATATTCACATGATGGAGCAGGTTTATCAAGTCGCCAAATGACGGGACAGCGATTTGAAAAGTCACTGAAACATATATCCGAAAAAAGGTTCTTATAAGAGATAGGACATCTCTTATTACAGATGTGAGATTCCTTTGCGCTCGAGTAGATGAAGTCGGGACGGGGACGTTTGAATACAAGACGGGGGGAGACCTCGACAGCACCAGGAGCCGACAGGCTGCACGTGCAAGTATATATATATATATATATATATATATATATATATATATATATATATATATATATATATAGTGATAGTACTACCTTGTCGCGATCTACAAAAAGAAGCCCGCTGTATAGTTGCCTGACTAACACCGCTGCCAATACCGACAGAGGTACTGTGAATGGTTAGGGCCTGCAACAAAACAAGAACCACGACACAAACGAAACTGCCTTCATGTTTATGCAATGTAACAGTACACAAAAGAAAAATTGCGCACACGAAATGGGAGTCATTATGAAAATTAAATCGCGTCTATTTAACGTTATCCAATAAAGAAAATGCAAAATAAGGAATGTTTGGCAGTCCCAAGAGGATTAATTCAGTGAGAGGGGTGTTTCCACAAATGTCCGGCCTGTCGGGCAACCGTACTCCGTGCATTGCCGGTGAAACAGGACCTGTTTGGCCCGAATGACTCGGGCAGCAAGCAGAGCGAGGTAATCAGATGCAGTGCTCAGGTCTGGTGCTCTATCCTCTTCCCTTGCAGGATTTCAGTTGCACGTAAATTGCAAAGCGAAGCTGTAAGTTCCAGCCTCGCCCCCCCCCCCCCCCCCCCCGTCCCCACTTTCCTGGTTTTGGCTGGCTTCTGCTCCTTCTGTGATTACGCAAGAGCTTTGCCCACTGGGTATGTACAATCTCCCAGAATGGGCTTGTGCCGCTGAGCAAGTGCTCTAATAGACAAGTAGAACAAGATACAAGTTAGGGATACAAGTTGGGGGCTACGGAGCAGTGGTCAGCCTCAAAAGCAACCGAGTGTGGAGAACGAAGTAAAAGGAACGAAATGGGACTAAACTTCTGCATTGATCGCGAAACGTTGAGCTACATATGAGCGAAGGAAGACATGCGAGGCGAAAACATATCTGTAAACATGAAATAAGGGCGCCTTTATAACCGGTTCACATATATGTATGGGATCTGCAGTGTCTTTTTTTTTCTGCATATCCCAGTACTCATCTGAATGTTTCTCTGCCTTTGCCGACACTTATTATTTTCGCGGTCGGAACACCGCAGTGTACTTTTGTGACATGAACAAATATCAATTGTTGCTGGTAAGGACTTCGTCGCGTGTTTTCAAGCGCTTACGCAAAACATTAGCACTAATGGACCCCCTGAACCAATAAAACATCTTTCAGGCGCACCCCCTAAGTTAATTTACTTGTGCGCAAGAGCAAGTACAGGAAATAAAAATAAAGAGGGATTTCACTTTTGAGCCACAAGAACTGAAAAGGCAGATATCTGCACACTTCCCCCTTCGCCCCCCTCCCCTCAGCTGTGCCCAAAGTCTAGACTTTCACGCGTAACAACGAGATTAAAAAAACGGTGTTCTGAAAGAACACCTTACCAGTATTATCAGCCTAAACTGACTGAAGCGTTTCTATATTTAGTGTCCCTTTACAAAACGCTCATTACAGGTTTGGTCCATCGTGAATTCCTTCTCAGACGTCCCTCTCTCACTCCTTACGATGTTTAACAACGCTCGGTCACTTTAAACGGCGGCCGCGGATCTGCCACAATCCCTCGCGAACACACCCAGGAGTCCCAAGACCACTGTTTGGGAGAATTACCATCTAGTACACCGTGATAATCAGTTCAAATCAAATCAGCATGCTGGCTATCGCTGTCTACACGTAGAGTACATAACGCCGCATAACATACCTTTTCCGTGGTGGAGGATTCTTCCTTGGTCATTTCCTTCACGTCCTCTCCGAAAGAGACGACGGACTGCAATCTCCGCCTGGGTGCAGAACACGCCGCTAATGGAACAGCAGGGCTGCGCTTCAGAAGACCAGAAACGGTGGATGGCGTGCTCTCTTGCTGCTCCGTCAGTGCATTCTGTTGCTGCAGCACCGTCGACGTGCCCCTAGCCGCGGACTTGGAATTGTCCCTGTCGGCGACCACCGCGGCGGCAGCTGGCTTTGGCGTTTCGGCCGCTTTCGAAGACTGCGACTCCTCGGCTAATTCAGGTATTCTGGCGCTTACGGCTGTTGCGAAAATTCCCTGTCGCTGCTCTTCTGCTCGGTCCTTGTCATCAACGGTAGGCTCGGGTGTAGGACACGAGCTTCCGACGTGGTGGTCCGCTGGCTTCTTCTTGGTGCGCCGTTCGTGGTCCGTCATTTTTCCCGCCGCCTTCTTGGCTCCCGTGTCGCCCAGCTTGCTCTTGGGGTGCTCAGAATCGCGGCTCTTTTTGAGGGACGACTTCGAGAGTTGGCTGCCTTTGTGCAGGCTTTCCCGCTCGCGGCTACCATGCTGTCCTCCCTGCTCTGCCTCACGCGCGGAAGCCGAAGCCGCGATTGCGACGATAACTTTTCTGGCTTCCAGTTGAACCAAGAATTGTTCTGGAACCTCCGGTTCTTCCCGTGCAGGTGGCCAACGGGCTTCCTCTGTTTTTATTTCCGTGATCTCGCATGCGTGTGGTTCAACGAGTTGGTCGCTGGGCCCTTCGTGTCGGCGCTCGGTAGTAGCGGCCAAATCGACGCCTTTGTAACCCTTGGCTTCTCGGCCCTTACCATCGCTTGAGGAACTATCAGGGTTAGCGTCCGAACCTTTCAAGTCATGTTGTTCCTCCTCTCTGAAGGAAACAAAGACGGGCGCGTTTCTTTTTCCTGGAAGGTTGCTTTTGTTTGAAGCTCGCGGCGTCTGGCTACGGGAGGACCGTTCGGAGGACCTCCCCGAGGACTTACTGGAGGAAGCAGAACTCCTACAGGTTTGCTGCTTTTTGTTTTCTCTCCTGTTCCTGTTTTTTCTGGAGCCCTTTTTCGAATGGGTCTTGTCGGAGGCTTTGTCGCCTTGGGCTTCTTTTCTCTCGTCGCGTTCGTCCATCTTCAGAGCGTGGATGGGTACGTCCAATGCGGTGGCTCTATCTAAACTAATTACAACGTCCCCGTCCTTCGGTGTGACACTGTTCGGAGCTGTTGCACAACTACTGCCCTGGACGGCAGGGGACGAAATGTTTGCCTCAGGTGGGCTGCTGATCTCGGATTCGGCGCCGGTGATCGGAACGCCGAGCTCGGTGACGACGCCCGCAGCTGCCGTAATGAAGGCCTCCGCCGCGAAGTCCAGGTGCTCGGCCAGAGCATCGAAAACGAACACCCCACCTGCTTCCTTCACGTTGTCATCCTCGTCTTTGGTAGCTGGTGCTCTGTTCGACAACACCGATGCATAAAGTTCCCTGCTACTTAATGGACATTTGCTCAGCTCAGTCCCCGAGAGACTCGCCCCTTGGTTTTCGCGGTCGGCCGGACGTTGATGTGTCGGGTGCGTTTCACGCGTCTTGGAGGCTGCATGAGGCACGTTACCCTCTTTCGATTTCTCCTCAGCGATGCGCTTGGGGCCCGACGTGCCCCCGAAGACGCTGAACTTGCGGAGTCATTGGAAGCGTGACTGGCTCGAGGGATGCTGGCTCGTTGCGCCGGTAGGAGTGTTGGGGTGCCGGTCGAGGTGGGAATCCTCTCGCGGCTTGTTACTGGACTCATGTTGATGATGAGACAGCCGCAGCGTTTCCCTCGTCGTTTTTCTGGTGGCCATAGTGGATTGCACCGGAATCTGCGTGTCGGTCTTGCTTTCGGCGAACGTGGGATTGGATGACGGGAGCTGTTGTGGCGGTTGAGGAGGCTCCTGCTTTTGCGGCTGCCGCTGTTCTTCCTGCTGCTGCTGCTGCTGCTTCAGCCTTCTCAACTGCCGACGTTTTCGGACCGCAGCGAAACGTGTCACGATGCCGAATGGACCTGTTGTAAGCATACGTAATGCGCATATAATATTAAGGCGATGGTGTGTCGCCACTGTATGCGCGTTTTTCGTGGGCCATATTTGGACTTGCGTTCTAATTCTTGCGTCTCTGGAACTGAAATACTTTACTGGGACACCATCAATGCGTACTCCAGCAACATTCTTTACGCATACTACACTAATATTCTGGGTGCCGAATGCGGTGATTAAAAACTGAATGAGGAATGTAAACTGCAAATGTGCGCGCAAACGTGCGTTGCAAGTTAATAGGTATGCCCTCGTAACAATGCTCTCTCTCTCTCTCTCTCCTGGAACACCTCAAATACATGTTGGCAACGGCATGTTTTATCGTGACTACACTATATGAGCCTCTAGGTGCCGTACAGGGTGATTGTAAATGCGCAAAAGACGTGTTTCAAAGGTTTAGGAATTTGCTGTGGTAGCTGTCTATGAAACTTCGTGCTGTTCTTTCTTTTTTCTCTTGCGTTGCCATTTCGTGCGCAGAGTTCATAACACGTACTATACCTTTTCGAGACTGGGGCACTTTGTCTGCCTGGCTTGCAGATGCTTGCCTGTCGGGTGCAGCGGACGTTGGCATGGAATCAGCCGGGGCACTCTCGCCTTGCTTGGCCACGTGACCTAGGCATTCACGAGCGTCGGTGGAGAGAGCGGCATCCGTACTCACGGCCGTCTGTGTCAACGCTTCCCTGCGGCCCTGCATCGATGCGCAAGTAACAGCCGGTACCGTGAGTAAATCGCTTGCAAGGCTGCACTCGCATTTTCAGCTTGCTCAATGTAAGCGACTGTAAGACTGTTCAGCCTATCGTTGCTATGGGTGAAGATAAGACGGCTAAGACACATAAAGCGTAATCATGAGTCAGTCCGCTGCAATTTATTCATTATGGAGACAACCCGAAAATGAGAAAGGCGAGCGGTCAAACGCTGGAAGATTGCAACTAGGGCTTGGTATTGAAATGTATTGTTCAAGTCGGCGTGGTGGCTTCGTTACAATATGTAACTTTGCATCTTGAGTTATACTTAAGACGTAAGTCAATTGTAAAATTACTTCGACGGCGGCACAGGCGGTATTGCTAAAAAGAAGCTTAATAATTTGTTACCTGTTTACCTACCGTAATAGTTGCTGACTCTGTTCAGTGTTGTAAAAGGCCTTTTGTAGAATGTACATCCGTTTCTCTCTATTAAGCGTGATGCAAATTATAATTTTGCCTCTATCAACTGGCACTCTCAAACCTGCATGATTGATTGGTGTAATCTTGAAGTAATACAGAATAACCGACTACGAGCGCGGCAATATTTTTTTTTTTTTTTTTTGAACGTAGTTCTCGCAAATGTTGTTGCACAAGTAGCCCGATGGTGATGCTTCAGCTCATCTCCACACCTGTGCAAATGATGTCTGGACATCTCTACTGACCTTAGGGTTGACGGGTCGTTTATTCCACTTGTACCAGCCCAGACGCCACAAGCGGAATGGGGCCTTCCTCTTGTTGTCGGCCTTGTGGGACGAGCTAGCGTCGATCCGTTGGGCGTCCTCGTTAGAATGAGTCGATGGCCGCTTTCCCTGCGCAACAGCATGGCACTTGCTCTTGTTTTGGAAGATAACCGGCATTATAGTCGAGAGCACATCCGAACACCGCATGCGCGCGTGTGATCTAATGAGCGCCATTCCATTTAACTAATCCACGAAGTGCTGCGTTCCGCTATTCGTTTCGACAATTCAATATGACTTCATCAGCGGCACGTGGCTATTCGTTTCACTCAGTGCAGGATTCGCTGGAGACGCAGCCACGGCTTTCCATGCGCTTGTCAGGAAAGTAGTGCAGCGTTCGTGCAAGATGTGCCGTGCCCGTTCCGCATGATCGAAAATTGCTACTGAACTGGTGGGAACTAGTTGCCAAAGTCTAAGGCGAATCGAACGGAACTAGAGATAACGGACACCATGTCTGTTGCAAATGTCCAACGACAGTGGCCTTCAGCCGAACACAAGGCACGGGTTAAGCATGGGACACTAGGTTCAACCTACCACTAAGTCGTATAACAACAAGTTTTCAACAGACTCAGTTTCGTTTCCGCTGGTTCCCGCATTCAGAACAACAATCTTTCAGCCCCATATCGCACTTCGTGTCTGACGTCATGTCGTGTCGTGGAATTCCGCCTTTGATCAGACGCATGGAGGCACACCGCACGATACGGCGTCCTATTTGTCGTGCCAACAGTCATATCCAACGAATATTGTGCGGGTTCGGATGGGATGCGGCGCCTCTTGCATTTCGGGCGAACGAGCTCCCTGCGCATCACCGCATGACGGCGGGAGCAGTCGAACGGCCGCTGCTAGCCACACCGCAGATGGCTTGTTAGCGACGTTGTCTGCCACAGAGCCGGCGCCGCCGCCGTGCCGGTTTCTCGCCGTTGAGAGCATCCCTGCCGAGAGCAGCGTCGTGCAAAGACGATTGCTTTGTGCTATAGTACAAACCAAAAATTGTTGGCGAGGATGCGAAGTCTTCCGTGGAAATGCAGATGCGCTAGTACAAGCAGAAACACCGCATCTATAGGCGGAGACTACGCACCGCTCTCCTGTTCCGGCGGCAGTTCCGTGTGCCCCGAGTCTTCGTCGTGTGCGGCAGGTCGGACCGGCCAAGGCCGTACGACAGATCGTAAGCGCTAACGTACCGTGCATTTTCCATCTAGTTCCATATACACGCTAGCTGAATTGCAATTTCACGTGCTTTATCTAGAATGAGACCAGATGTTCTGCGGAACAAGCAGATTTCACTGAAACGACACGCTCTCTTCCTTGTGTTATATTTTTTTTCTTACTATATGCGAAACGCGTAAATTTCAAGCGACCTGTCATGCTCACAATCGTACTCGATGATTTCAGCGTTCGCCGCGGCTTTACCACTCCAACGTGTCGCCGGACAGATCAAATATTCTTGTGGCTCACACGTGTTTCTCGCATCCGGCGCTTAACTACACGTGCGTGACAACTGCTCGCGACACACTGCACGACTAGTCGCGCCAACAAGTGTACACGAAACTTGCAAGTTTCCATCAGGACTCCGAAAGAATGCAACTGGCTCCAACCTGTGGAGCCTTCAGCATTCCAATACTTTGTCATGACTGATGGCGTGGCACGCACACGTGTTTTACCAGTTGATTGATGCTGTCGATGTAAAAGTCCAACGTCGAAGACAAAAGAAGCATTTCAAACAACCCTTTCTTCTCTTCAGTTAGACGTGACAACATAGCACGGCCCAAGTGTAAGTGTCCGCTCATTCATTCATTCATTCATTCATAGGTGTAGGTCTCAAATGGACACTTAGCTGTGTGAGCTGGACGCCGTAATGGAGCGCCTTGGATTTTGACCCCCTGAGTTTATTTAGCACACAAGTGCCTTTTTCTGTTTTGCTTTTCATCCCCATCGAAATGTTCACAGCGGTCGGGAATCGGACCCGCGAGCTCCGGCTGAGCAGCAGCGCACCATGGCCACTGAGTCACCGGAGGCGCATCAGTGTCATTCGTAGAGAATGCCGAATGGACATGGTAGAATGAAGCCCGATGTAGAAGTAACCGAAGTGCAAAAAAGTCCCAATCTGCGCTGTTCTACCACATTGGAAGCATGCGTTATCAAGTTATCAAGAAGTTCCGATGAGCAACTTCTCTGTGTACGTGTTTCTCCCACATTGTTCAGGACTTTTCCTGTTCACTTGCTTGCTTCTTCCGTGCTTCGCGTCAGTGCATTGTTTGTCCACTACGTTCGTCCACTTATCGCGTGGTTTTCTTGCCTATGCGAGTTAGTTTACGGCGCACGGAGTTTTAAGCAAGAGTTCTAGCACGCAGAGAACAGTGGCCTGTGTGTCTGCGGGATCTGAAATTGTGGACAGCAATTTGCGCAAGCGTTTCCCTTTCGGCTTCAAACGGTTTAGTGACTTTGCAGATAGTTCATTTTCCATAAAAATATTGCGTTACAAATAATGAACATGCATGGGCACAGAACGCCATTGCATATTTTCGTTTAGAAATATACGCCACTGCTTAGTACTTTAGAAATAACAAGCGTAATTATTTGCCATACGCACTGCAACCAGTCATTTTCACAGTAGTGGAACGACAGCAGCGCCAGTGCTTCCTCTGGTAATTCTTGCAAAAAACTCCGAGTATTGCACATACCTTCCGCAACTGCGCGTAGGTTGCGCAAGCTCGGAGGCCATGCATTACGGCATATACTCACAGAGGTTTCATCGATAGTGACAGTAGTCGTCGCGCCGTCGGTGGCCTGGGACAGGTTGCTGACGTCGTCTGCCGCTCGCTTCCTTTTGAAGTGTCCCGTTAGGCTCTTGGGCTTCTGTGTGCTGAGGACCAGCTGTGTCAGTCGCTCGAAAAGCACCTGGTCCCCTTCGTGAGGTGGAGGAGCAGTCATGGAGGCCGAGTCCTGCTGCGAGTAACGCCTGAAGACGCAGAGTGGCAATGTGAGGTAATGTAGCAACGAAAGGTTTAACATATACGGGTGTCCCAGCTAACTTTAACCAGTGGGGGGGAAGCGCGCCGTCTTCCGTCGAGTACGCGGCTCCGGAAAGAGGGAGGGCGCTTTCTACCCCCGCGACTGTTGCGTAGTCACGCGCTCCCGCCTGGGCCGCGCTATCTTGAAAGCCGTCTGCGACGGAGGAGGAATCCGCCGCGTGCTGTGTTTTCGCGGCTTAGTTCGCGTTGATGCTAGTCGCAGTATGAAGGTCAATTCGCTCGCTGCTGCTGCCGTGCTTCCTTATTCCAGCGTTCTGACACCGAGTTTTCGCGGTCATCGGGTGAGATGTGCTCATGTTTTCTTGTGTGCGCGTGACACCATGCCTGTTAGTTAGTATGCTTGTGTTTACAAGATTTCACGGCCGATAAAACTACCACCCTTACTTCGTATAGCTGTCTACTAATTTGCTGTCACCATCAATGCTTGGCCTGTCGGACGAAACTGCGACTTTCTTTCTTGCAGACTTGCGAGGAAAAACAATAGGTATTGAAGTAACCGCTGATCACGTCCAATATATTTGAGAAGTTCTCCATAGTCGTCACTTTGCTGCTTCTACATGCACGAACGACATTTTATAGATGCATACATGCATACATTACTGTCAATGCGATGATGGGCTAAATGAGATCAAATTTAATATGTTTCTCATTTACAAGCTCCTCAATTTACTGAAAGCCCACTTCTGAACAACATGGCTTGTATAAGATGATGTAAGGAAGCCTTCTTCATATTCTCTCTTTTTACTAAACAGACTCCGCACAATCATTATATCTCATTTCGTCTAGAAATGATAAAATATTGGGTATTCGTCTCCATTTCAGAAGGTTATATGCGTCTTAATATGCATCTTAATTTCGTCGACGTAGGTTCCACTGAGCAAGTGGAAGATGTGAGCAAAAATGTTTCACTTAGTGAAACCTTCCGGCCCCTGTTGTTGCGTACTGCTCTTAATATAATTCTACTTGTGTTCCACAGAGCGTTTCACTAAGTGGAACATGCTGATCTCGTTCCACGTAGGTTTCACCAAATAATTAAGCGGAACATAGCCTACTCAAAAGCTTGTTGCAGGGCTAGTTGATTCACAATGCTTATTAAAAAGACACTATCCTGCTAGTTCCGGCCATCTGCCATTGAGTTCCTGTAAGCTATCTTCTAAGTGCCGGCCCCAATGTTTATTACTGTGAGAATACAATGATAATGACGGTTCTTCTTTTTAAGAACATCGTCCGAAACTCATAATTCAAGCTAAAGCTGAACTCCGCGCGCAACAAAGCTCCGTGCCTGTGCGGGGACGGCGACCAGAGGGCGCCGCCATCCTGTGCTTGGTCCATGTTCTCCCTGAATGTCGTGGTCAGCACGCGGTCCAGGAAGTACAGCAGCGCCACCGACGCGACGGCACTCGAGAAGACCCACGAGCACGCGAACGAGCAGGCGCACGCACCGGCGAACAGCGGGCCCCGGCGCAGGCCGAAGCGCGCGCACATTCCCTGCGCCGTGCTGAGCACCACGTCGCTCCAGCGGTCCATCACCACCACCAGGAACAGCAGCGGGACCATGGTCAGGATGTCGGCCTGATTCGAAGACGGTTTCGCGAGAAGACCCCGCGCCGTAGTCATGACCCTTGACTGTTAATGGGACAGTAAACAACAACAGCAACTTGCCCTAGCGGCCCGGTAAGCCGGTCCAGTGCGTGGGGGCGTGACGTATTATTGCCAGAAGAAATTCTGGAGTGCACAACTATACGGAAGTCACTCGACATGGCAGCTGCATGGCTACGGCGTTATATTGCCAAGCCGAGGGTTATATTGCCAAGGTCGAGGGTTCGGCTGCGCCGGCTTCACTCCGACAGAAGGGGGAATGAAAAAAAAAAAACGCTCGTGAGCGTTCTTTCGTAAACATCCTGAAAAAGCATAAGGTCTGTGAAAACTACCCACTAAATCCTTTTATAAACAATATTTCTAATAAGGCACGTCCCAAATAATCAGCTTTCGCTCAGCGCACTGTTCCTATGCATCATTACAAGACGACTACCACGTGCCAGATGCGTTGAATAAGTGTTATATATAGCTCACGTATTACAACGATCAATGTAAAAGGCAAGAGAAGCGTGCGTCAGATAGTCTGAAACTCAACCTGGAGCGATTGGCGGCGGCCACCGTGGGAAAACAACGCGGACTGTGAGAGGCCATCTCGTTAACCGCCTTACCACCTGCCTCTCTAGAACGCAAGTGGCACATTTTGTCGGTGGATGGTTTCGTTAACGCCTTTAGATATCAGAACACTGGTAATGCATTCGAGTGTAGCGATAAATATCGCAGCGGTGGTACTGCTCATTACAAATATGAAGTTAATGTGACCGCAGGCGGTAGTCAGGGCGGGTCGATTGGACATGTAAGGTGCCACGTTACCAGGGCCGTGGAAACAAATCGCGGCAGAGTACCATCGGCGAACTCAACAGCGCCTCCCTCCCTACTTTGATTTCGACGACGGCCACTGACAATCGATCTTTTCTGGGTTTTAGAACATCTGGCACGTGCTCCCGCGTTTCGTTTAATTTCGCTCGCTTTGCACGTCCTGTCAGGTTGTGTTACAGTACACATCTCACAGCCATCATCATCATCATCATCATCAGCCTGGTTACGCCCACTGCAGGGCAAAGGCCTCTCCCATACTTCTCCAACAACCCCGGTCATGTACTAATTGCGGCCATGCCGTCCCTGCAAACTTCTTAATCTCATCCGCCCACCTAACTTTCTGCCGCCCCCTGCTACGCTTCCCTTCCCTTGGGATCCAGTCCGTAACCCTTAATGACCATCGGTTATCTTCCCTCCTCATTACATGTCCTGCCCATGTCCATTTCTTTTTCTTGATTTCAACTAAGATGTCATTAACTCGCGTTTGTTCCCTCACCCAATCTGCTCTTTTCTTATCCCTTAACGTTACACCTATCATTCTTCTTTCCATAGCTCGTTGCGTCGTCCTCAATTTGAGTAGAACCCTTTTCGTAAGCCTCCAGGTTTCTGCCCCGTAGGTGAGTACTGGTAAGACACAGCTATTATACACTTTTCTCTTGAGGGATAATGGCAACCTGCTGTTCATGATCTGAGAATGCCTGCCAAACGCACCCCAGCCCATTCTTATTCTTCTGGTTATTTCCGTCTCATGATCCGGATCCGCCGTCACTACCTGCCCTAAGTAGATGTATTCCCTTACGACTTCCAGTGCCTCGCTGCCTATTGTAAATTGCTGTTCTCTTCCGAGACTGTTAAACATTACTTTAGTTTTCTGCATAGAGAAATGTGCGTAATATAACCAACCCTTATATATAGCTTTCATTGATTATGAGAAAGCGTTTGATTCTGTCGAAACCTCAGCAGTCATGGAGGCATTGAGGAATCAGGGTGTAGACGAGCCGTATGTAAAAATACTGAAAAATATCTATAGCGGCTCCACAGCCACCGTAGTCCTCCATAAAGAAAGCAACAAAATCCCAATAAAGAAAGGCGTCAGGCAGGGAGATACGATCTCTCCAATGCTATTCACAGCGTGTTTACAGGAGGTATTCAGAGACCTGGATTGGGAAGAATTGGGGATAAAAATTAATGGAGAATACCTTAGTAACTTGCGATTCGCTGATGATATTGCCTTGCTTAGTAACTCAGGGGACCAATTGCAATGCATGCTCACTGACCTAGAGAGGCAAAGCAGAAGAGTGGGTCTAAAAATTAATCTCACAGCCAACAGCACACAATTCCCTACAGAACGCCGGAGCGGTGCGGGCAGTGTGCACTGGCGCATTCTAGTGGAGGTCAGTGCAAAGACAAGTAATACGTCATCAAATGTACTCTAAAGACCAAGAATTTGCACTGCTTCTGTGGGGATAAACCATATTTTGCTGAGGACTGCAGGAACTCGCGAAAAAAACGAAAGAACAACCGCGGTAACGCTGAGCCTGAACATTCTTTTCACATTCTTACCACCGGTGTTCACTCTACCTGGCGTTGTCGTCAGCTGCCCCGTCATCAAACCCGCAACCCAGCTCAGCATGCGCCGCAAGCTGGCGACGGAGGTCGAGATTAGGTGCGCTGGTTCCCCTGAACCGGTGGGCGAGAATGAAATATCCTAGTGCCGTACTCGCAAAGCTTTTCGCTTGTAAGTGTCAATTGTCATTCGCCGGCTACCTTCGCTACCATTCATCCAGCATGAGGATTAGCTAAAGTTTGCTATTAAGTATGCAATTATATATCAAGAGCTTCCTCGTGAATACGGCACCTGGCCTATACTGTTATGATCACCACTTGCCACCTTGTCCTATGCGCGGAAAAGACAAATCATGTGGCGAGCGATAGGTCACGCGGAGTCATAAGGCTCATGATCGTTTTCCATCTTGGCTACTGCCGAGGCCCGCCTTGAGTATAGAGCAGTTTGGTGGGCAAAAGGAAGCCGTAAAGGCCAGTTGCCATAATCGGAAGCGCAAGTAGAAGGAATCAGTACTTCTGGCGTCGAGTTCACAAAGGCACTTTGTTTAAACAAGCTGCCAATGACAGAAGGCTCAAGCCCCTCTGAGTGCGCCGCTGCAGAGTTTGAGACGAGCGTGCTCGACACTGTAGCAGTCATTTTTCACCGCTAAGTTTGCTTCTGCATCTATGAGTCTGAGATAACAATATCTTGAATAAGTTAAGTGGCAAGGCTAGTGAGGGCTTTGGACATCGAAACGATGCATACACACACAGACATATACGCACTGCAAGGTATTTGTGAGCGACGCGTTCTGTATCCATGAGGCCCAGCAGCGGCACGGTGACCAGATGCACAAGTGATGTGACAGGCTTGGGCAGCGAGTTGAAGGCCCAGAGTAGCAGCGGCAGGAGCAGGCAGTAGAGGCAGCCTCCATACTGCATACATTGCAGTAAGCGGTATGGATGAAAGGCCGGAAATACGTGAATGAGGAATTAAAAAAAAAAAAAAACATATCAGACGCCGACAACATGAAACAACTGAAAAAAAAAAATAAAAAGCAAAACCTGGACAAGCTGAAAGCAGGAGTCAACGTTTCAACAGGTGGACTTGCCTTTTCTTCCTTGAAAAAGAAAAAGTCAACCCATAGAAATATTGGCTCCAGCTCTCACCTGGTTCTCGTTTTGCTCATCGCCTTCAGTTTTCACCTCTCGCATTTTCCATGTTTCAACTGAAAAAAAAAAACCCCAAAACATGATAGTTTGGCTGCCACAAGGGTACCTTGCTCCTAATGCTTGATATATGCACATTATGTATGCACATAACTGTGAACAAAACCTCCGTGTGGAGGTCAAATTTCTTCACCTTGGTCGGCATCTGTTTCGTTCGCCTCATGATTCTTCACCAACCAGAAGAGACTTCGTCAGACTCTCGACTGCCATGCCTCAGTAGTTCGTTGAACTTTCCTAATGCGGCATCTCATACCGATGTGGCAGCGCTTACGTGAATTCGCTGTGTGGGCGACTGCCCGCGTATTCTACTCTTCTTCGACCACGCTTTCCTCTACTCAATGAAGATTATAATGATGATAATGTCGATGATGGTATGAGCATCCTTTTTGGAACTGGATGCTGGCACATGCCACCAAGCTCGATCTTTTCACCTTTTCGATTATATAAATGTTCAAATAACATCGTACACTATGCTGTATTACTCACAGTACAGCAAGCGTTCACAGGAAGATGGAGATTTGGAATGATCAAAAGTGGTTAACAAGCGATGAGTCTACTCCGTAGACATGTTTGGAAGCGGAAGCGGCACATTCCATTCAGCATATTTTCGCAGAATCACAGACTCATTGAATATTCCTACAGAGATAAATGTGGAAGTATAGTTAGCCTGCCCAGGGCGTTAGGTTTTAACAACAGACGTAAGTTAGTCTTCATTGAAGACTAGTAAGAGGCGGCTAATATATTCCTTCCGCATAGGGGGGTATAACGTACCATCAAGCGAACTTCCTATTGTGAACAATGGTCGAATCTGGTGCAAACTAGAGACGTTTCTGGAGCCAACATTTTGACAAGAGGACTTGCCGCGTCGAAGACAAATTTTCTTGTTGAAACATTGCTCTAACGATATTTCTTGCTTCCAATAATTTTGTCCATCGTTAACCATAGCAAGTTCTTCGCTATCCTTCCCTTTGCGCAACCAATATGTGAGTCGTCTCTTACTAGTCTTCATCGAAGATTCGCTTACGTCTCTCTTTAAAGCGTAACGCGCCGGGTAGACTAACTATACTTCCAGATTTATCACTTGAAGAATATTTCATCATTCTAACAAAATGGGCTAAATGGTTTGTGCGCCGCTTCCACATGCCACTTTGAATTGGAGTCCTCTTTGACGGTGGAGGCAGTGCCGCGGTTAGGATGTTATGGTCCGCGCGCTTCATTAACAGTCCGTTCGTACGTCCATCCAAATATTCATACACCCACCCACAAACCTAGCCACCTACCAAGTCCACTGAGTCGAGGTGGCGCGATAAGCGGATGAAAGTAGGGAAGTTAACTTCCCTTTGGATGTCCGCACTGTCGTAAGCAGGAAGCTTAGCGAGGAAACTGGGACATAGGCGATCGATCGCTCTCTGTACCTTGGGGCCGAAGAACAGCAGCGGCAGCAGGTAGAGTGGCATGAAGATCCCCAGGTGGGAGAGGCTGCGACACTCCTTCCATTGCTCCTCGACCACCGACATGGGCGTTGCCGGCGGCTGATGGGAGTGCGAGTGGTGGGGTCGCTGAGTGTCTAGCTCCACGTGCCGCTCGCCTGCTCAGCAGTATTAGAAAGTAGTGGGTAAGATGGTGGTATTATGCAGTGTAGTAGTAGTAGTAGTAGTAGTAGTAGTGGCAACTAATAGTAGTAGTAGTAAGTAGCAGTACTAGTAGTAAGTAGTAGTAGTAAGCAGTACTACTAGTGTAATCGTAGTCGTAGTTGTTGTAACTGCTTCCTTGATGAGCTGGTTTCAAGGCTTGGGAGGGGTTCGGGTAAAAATATCGCCACGCTCATATTTCTTCCCTGCAGGGAGGCCATTTTCATCTTGCATGCTGACTTAACCTCGAGCAGCACGACGATTTGGAATACTTTCAGTCACTGCACATATCCACAGGAAGGACCGGATGTGTACTGGCTCAGTCATCGTCTGGGCGTATAGCGGAAACATGAGCGTACGCGTGCACCGGAACCTCTAGAGACGCAGAAGCGAGCACCAACGCAAATGGCGACACCTTGAGCCGCTGTGTTTAATTACCGCACTCAGCAGTTCTAACTCCCTCGCAGTTGCACCGACAGCCAAACTGCGACACCCTCTGGGCATGCACAACTGACGAATCACGTCGAGTCATCTAAAATGGTACGCACGTACACCGCCTGGCTTCCAGCGTGCCGTAACCGAAACTTCCCATTGGATACTAGAAGACACACTTATCACTGAAGGCTAGCTTTGCGTACAATGGCTGCGCCTTTCCATGCAATAACGGGACCTGTAAGTTCTTTTGTAGCATACTCCGCACGGCGCTGAAGCTGCAAGCAAGATCACATTGTAAATAGCCCAAATAAAGTTTCCTTCACTCATTCATTTATTCAGCAGCAAAACGCCGTGGCCACTGAGCGCACCATGACGTATACGCTTTTTTTGAGATCGGCATCACATCAGTAAAAATATGTGGACGTCTATGGCCTTTGAAGCTGACGGTTACATTTCTACACACTCAACAGTTTAACTCCTTTACGACTGTGAGGGTTCTTGGTTGTCCATTGGCTAACACCCTCGCGTTTAAGGGGTATATATCGAGTCGCTGGTTGGACCAAGTAAAGTTTGCTCATATGCCGACTTTATTGGGGGAAGTGAAAATGATGGTAGCCACGACAGACGGCATGAAAACTGAAACAAATAAACATTCATGGCTATCGCTGTCACATTATCGGGTTCAGATATTTAGGTGGCGCCAGGAAGTCGGAATCCTTAACGCAGTTCTTAATTGCGCCTTTTCTCATCGCAAATGCAGTTCTATCTCGGTGTCGTGCGCCATAAAACTTGTATAGCACTAAAGGCAAGGGTGTTAGGGTATAAGCCAATACCCTTAAGGGTGCAAAATTTTTTAGCGTGTGCGCCCACAGTGTACAACTGCTACGAGTCTTATTGCTACTAGCTACTACGGCTCTTGACTATCAGGCTTCTCACCTTCATCTGCGCCTGGCGCGCGTTGCTCGTCCTTCGCCAGCGCCTGTGGCCGAGGAGGCGTGCCGTAACCAGCCATAATTCGCGTGTGCAGTGCGACAAAAGCAGAGTCAGAAATGCAATTCGAGCGAAGGGAACCGCTTGGAAGCACCAGAAGCAAGGAGGCTCGTGCGCTGTCGTCTTCGTCTTCGGGCGGCGTTGCCACGCGCTTCAAATAAACGCACGCGCTTTTGGGTTGTGTACTTCTACTCTTGCTTTGAGCAAGGACGCACGAAGTCATCCTGCCCCTACCCAACGAAGGACGACACCACGGAGCCTGAACCATCAGCATCCTTTCGATGCGGCCTATGCCAAACAAAAGATTATGACATCACTTCTACGATGTGCCCTAAGAAGCTGAAGGCCACTAAGAAAGCTCGACAACACCGTTCTCGACAGCCAGCTAGGACCGCTCAAGATCCATCGATGAAACAAGTCCCTGTGTTTAACCGTTACGTCGTTCTGGCCTCGCTGGATGAGGACGCTAGCGGCTAGCCAAGTGACATCTGCAAGTACAGGAACAAGTGCTACTGTCGTACTTGCTTGACAGCTGTTAGCTAATCTGCTTCCCGACCACAACGGGCATCACAATCGGTAGAAAATACGCAGCTTCCCTTGGCAAACGAATAGTTCGATATAGACACTCGCCTAGTCACCCTTCAAAAGGAAATCCAGCATCTCAAGGAACGCAGAAGAGTGCTCCAGCACCGTCATGGCGGAACGCGGTCGTCGCATTCGTCGCCGGCGTCCATTCGTGTTCAGGGTCCTGAATATTTCGCTGCGCGTTTTCGAAAAAGGGGTTTTGCGCTCACCTCTGCGCTATTCCTGCTCAAATTTTGCAGAAGGATTGCATTTTGGCGTCGACTTCGTTTAGTATAACACTTGGCACAGTTAATTGCTTGGTTTTTAAGAAAAAAGTGCAAATTTCCATCCGCTTATGAGGATGCGTGTTGCTGCCGCGACGGCGAAAGCTTAAATTGTTTCATCGCCTGTCGTCATCTGCAGAAAGCAGCGTTTCAGGCAGGGCTGCTGCCTATTCCACGAGCGGGCAACACGCATCAGCCTTCCCTGATGATCGGATGGCATACCGCATGAATTTTATAGAAACATGGAAGGCAAAGTTCTTGATGTGCTGTTGGGGGCCATAAACGAAGCTTAGGCTACGGAAGCCATTCCTGATTCTTGACGGCATGCAGAAATGGTCCATATTCCCAAACCCGGAAAGCCCCCAGACAGTATCGCGCTAACTTTGCCTAACGCTAACCTAAGTGGTAGGCAAGCTGATGGAGCGTATGCTTGCGACACCTACTACATGGTGGCTCGAACGATACCCCTGGTATCACCCGGGCTAAATCGGGTTCCGTCCTCACCTGGGCGCAGAGCATGGCCTTGTAAGGCGTACCTTTCCTCTATAGTTCTCATCGGAGGCCACTCCCAAAAAATTTGCACCATTCTGTCAGTGGACATTCGCAAAGCTTATGACCATGTGAATCACGAAGCAATCGTTGAAATTATTTTTTGGCTTCAGTTCCCTAGCCGTGTCCACACATTCATCGAAGGCGTCCTGCACGCTCGCACTTTGTCCAATCACCTGGCTAGTAAAGCAGCAGGTCACTTCGTCACACATTGGGGTGTCCCACAAGAACCTGTGCTCCCACCAGTCTTTTTCAACGCCGCCCTTCTTCCTCTAGCTTCGAAGCTAGTGACGATACGAAACGCACAATACATAATGTACGCAGATGACATCACTGTTCGCTCAGTTCACCCTGAAATCTGCAGAGAAGAACAAATGCTTCAAGAGGGGCTAAACATGACGCACAACTGGTATGCTCAAATAGGGCTTGAAATTTCCAAGGACGATACGACGTACATGTCAGTAGCGAACAAGTATGGGCGCCATCTACTGGCATTCCGGCCTCTTCAGTTAATTCTGGATCAATAGCCACTCCACGAGGATTCAACTCTCAGTGTACACGGCTTCGAAATGAATTCCTCCGGATCTGGGGTACCATGGGTCAAGAATGCAAAACAACAGGCCGCAGAAGCGGTACAGTTGATACGTCGGATTGCGAAGACATATGGCAGAGCGAGCACCGACACGGCTCGCCTTGTTGTCCGTTCTGTGCTCCAACCACGACTTGTCTACATAGCCCAGTTTCATCATGTCACGAAGAGAGTAATGGGCTCGACCTAGAGTCCATTAATCACGAAGCCATGCGGGTCATAACGGTACCACCACGTCTCGCGACGCTATCAACCCTACAGACCCAATCCCAACTCAATACTATCCATGAACTGGAGCACCAACGTAGATGCGTGTGCGCACTAAAGCCTTCAGAGTTCTGCTCGGCTGCTGTATAGGTCCGGTACATGGGACATGAAACAGACAATACAGCTTCTAAGACGCCCGATGTAGATCCGTGGAAGAGGGTACATTTAAGGTACAATAAGCCTCTTGGTCGTCTTTATAGCCCAGTTCCTCGCCAGGCGAATGCTGAAGTTTTCTGCCTTCGTCGCGCCGATGATAATCAAGACGATGAGGATCTCATAGCATACGCTGGTGCCAGTGTTAATGGCACCACAATTCACACAGCTCTCGTATGTGCATTGATACCAGAGGCAGGCCAGACGTGCTCGTATGTTGCCGATCTTGTACAGCCGGACTATCTTGCCGAACTTGCTGCCATACGAGACGATTTGACCGTGCTGCTCTCCTCTGCTAAAGCTGCTCGACATTCTCAGCTCAACGTTCGCACGGACTCGACTCAAGCCATCCACGACATACGTAGGGTATTTAGCTCGACTCTAATGTCAGATAGCATTTACCGTCTTGCTGCAGCTACGAATATCGTGATACGCATCCAGTGGGTGCCTCGAGCAGCCCTGCCTTGTGTGCTTGAAGCAGATTTGGCAACCCACCCAAAGATAAGAACGTACCAACTTCCCCATTTACCTGAAGACGCCTGCGGACAACTGGTCCGGGAAAAAGAGAACCTCCGACACACCACACGAGCTCATACACCTCCGTGTGGGCCGGACGTTCCTGGTGGTTTAACCCGGCGAGAGGAGGTTAGGTTACGGAGGTTGCGTGTCGAGGTCGCGCTCACCCCGTCTGTGACCGCTCTCTGACCACAACAGTACCATGGTTCTTACGGTACAGCGTGCCCATTTTGTGACACAGATAATCAAAGTGTGACAGTGCCACACCTACTATGGACGTGCCCAGGATTTCACCTAAGCCGTCTTCGTTTACTCCGGGCAACAGGCCTTCGGCCTAGCCGTCCACCTGACCTCTAACGTCGGATTCGTGGACCATATCATCATTCACTTCGAGATTTTTTGAACAGGTCAAATCTATTAGTGTACTTTTGACATGCTTTGTATTATATCCAAGGGCAAGCTTCCGAACGAAAAAAGAAAGCAAGAAATAAAACGAGCGAACCTTTCATGTGTACTCTCGCAAGTGTGAGTGAGTGAGTGAGTTAAACAACTTTATTTGGTACACTATAGACGTAAGCGAACTCCACGTCACCTGGCTAGGCCCACTCGGGGACCATCAGGTGAAACCTGACGGCCCTCTCGCGAGCCCTCTGGACTGCCAGGATTTGAGAGGTGTGATCCTGGGCCCTAATTAGCTTCATAATTTCCTCTTGAGTGAAAGGGGGACCGGCAGAGGCGCAGCCCCACAGGACATGTTCGAAGTCCGCATAATCACCACACAGTGAGCAGTCCGGGCTTGGGAACCGTTCGGGGTACATTGTGTGCAGCGCCGCGGGGCTCGGGTAAGTGCTTGTTTGCAGAAGTCTGAGAGTGACTGCCTGGGCCCTGCACAGCGAGGAGTGCGGCGAAGGTAGGAGTCTTCTTGAGAGATAATTATATTTGTAGATTTCGTTGTACGAGCAGAGAGGCTTGGGTCGCCCAGGAGAGGACGCGTTGCCCAGCGCACGGTCAGTCAAACCTCGTGCAGCCGAGTGTACGGATAGTGTACGGATAGTGTACGGAGAGTGTACGGATAGCAAACCACGCAGGCTTATTCTAAAATGGGAAGAATATGACTTTTATAAGCCAATTATCTGATTTCTAGTGTCTACTGGCGTCATGATCTCCTGATGTATTCCAAATGTTTGTCATGGCCTTCTTTTTTATTGAAGCGATGGGATCATTCCACGGGAGGTCCGAAGTAATTACTATGCCTTGGTATTTTCTTGCTAATTACAGCAGTAATAGAATAGCCATTCATTCAGTCCGGAAAAGTCAGTGGCTGTATTTCTCTCAATTGACATTGAAACGATTTTTTCATTTGCGTGTGTGTGTGCTTGCAGGTTTTTTTTTTTATTGAAGTGGAATGTTAGGAGAGGTTGGCGCCTTTATGGTGGCACCGGCTACTCCTTGTCACTTGACAAATGAAACAAATTTGCATAAAAAGGGACAATAGCGACACAAAATATAACACTCACTAGAACACTGGATGAATAAAAAAATATATAGGTTTGTTTGTTTCAGTGTGTGTGTGGGTGTGTGTGCGTGTGCGTGTGCGTGCGTGTGTGTGTGTGTGTGTGTGTGTGTGTGTGTGTGTGTGTGTGTGTGTGTGTGTGTGTGTGTGTGTGTGTGTGTGTGTGTGTGTGTGTGTGTGTGTGTGTGTGTGTGTGTGTGTGTGTGTGTGTGTGTGTGTGTGTGTGTTTTGATGTTGAATTGGCTTTGTTTCCCAGCAACCATGTAATTTCTCTAGAGTAGTCTGTAATAAAACCCATTCATCGGGAGTATTTACCTCCTGGTAAATGATGCAGTCATCCGCGAACTATTTCAACCGGTATTTCTTGTACAACGTCATTGATCAATAAGAAAAAGAAAAAAATTTCCATGGACGGACCCTTGAAGCATGCCTTATTTAATGGCGCCGGGCGTGAACACAAAATGGTGAACCACGCACGTTGGCACATACATGACAAGTATACCTCTGTTCACGAGAATAGGAAATTATCTCTTCAACAGGCAACTATTTCAGTGCAATTATTCACTCTGTGCATTGGGTTTGTTTTCATAACTGTCACAGTTCTCTTGACAAACCAAACACGTCTTCTTTGACGGCGACGCGTTAAAAAATATGATGTGCACAAATAGAAGTTTTGCTTTAATAAGCCTTGGTACGATGTGCTCGTTATGCCTGATGCCTTATCGGCAACACATAAACGACAGCACCTATCTATACGAATAAGTGAAGCTAAGAGTACAATTGGACAATGGACGACCTATGACCTACGACCTATCGCAGCTTATACTGTTCAATGCGATACACAACGGGCATAAGGAACACAGTAGTGCTTCTCAGATGCGCCACAGTTTGCAAAGCGACATACAGTGCTGCTTCTATAGCCGAAATTCCGAAATAAAGCACGCAGCGCTAAATTTGCGCCAGCGAGGCAATCAGCAACCCAGTAATACGCGAGCATTGATCTTCTTTACGATCGTAAATCCTTCGCTCGCGGACAGCTGAATCGCCGCAGCCGTCACCGCAGACCGGTCTGGATGTTCATTATGCCAAAATGCGGCTGCACGTTGACGCAGCCGCCCCTGTACAGGTCGAAGTCGAGGTCGTACACGGCCGCGCAGCGCCGGGTGTCGACGGCGGCCGTAGAGGTGTACTCGGCACGAATCGTGGCCGACGACACGAAGGCGTAGTAGTCGTCGATGGCGGTTCCCGCCTGCACCACGGCGCCGCTAGGAAGCGTGACGTCGTGCGTCGTGTGGCCCACGGGTCGCTTCGTGATGCTTGTGCAGTCACCGGGAGCCGCGTACGAGGAGACCTGCGCGGAATGAAGTCCACTTAGATGCATTGCTTTCTCCGCGTTCCATGGCTTTCGCTAAGTACAGAATATTGTCAGTCTGGAACGTGTGTATACGCATATATTTAGAAGGCAAAATAAGAAACGAGGTTAATACCAAAGGAGGTTCTAAATCAATAATTTCCGGAGCTGAGATGACGTCTGAAATGTGAAACCCGACCGCCAGCACATTTTTTAGGCTTGTGAGTCTGGCTCCTGCCAAACACGATTTGCGACTTTCGCACGCAACAAATGCAAGATGGCCGACCATTTGCCCAACTCTGCTCCCTGCAGCGAACACTAGGAGAACAAATGGATGCGCAGTCAGCTGTGGCGCCACATGTCGGAATCCACTGTTCCCCACAGTGCGCTTTACACAGCTGGTTGGCGTATGCGCGACGCACCGTTATCTCACCTCGAACACCTGGACACTCTCCGTAGAGCGGGCCACAGTCATCATGATCCAGCCTCCCGATTATTGTCGCCCTGACGGGAGCCATAATGCTTGCCCTCGTCTCGCTAACATGATACTATTAACTAGAACGTACTACCATATAGGATTTGAAATGTACCAGTGACATTGGTGCTATACTCCGCTGTACTCGCGGACGACTTTCCGTGGCAATAGGATCCACGCCTTAGCGACGGCCCCCTCCGAACGACGGAAACTAATGTCTAAGGCCTCAAAGGCCGCATGCGTTTATTCATGGAGTACTCGTGAAGGCAAACCTACAAATATCACGGAATTTCCCACCAAAATTACAAGAAGGAACGTTGGCACGGCAATGCTTCAGCTTTCATGCGAATGATGATTACGTAGTACATTAATTTCTCATAAATGATGTCTAAAACACGGCAGCCATGACATATGCGTGTATCCGGCTCCGCAATCATGTCCGATGGGTGCCCTCTGCAAAAGCACATCCTTCGAGATTTGTGCCTATTAGCAGAAACCATCGCTGGGATGGAGATTCTACCACCCCCTATTGGCGACTCGAACTACGTGCTCACCCCCTTCCAGCAGCCGCGCCGAGAAATAGCTCATCCAGGTTCAAGCCTGAAGCGAAAGAGGACCTCCTATCACGACACACGCTGAATGTCTCGTAGTTCTGAAATCTTGGTGATGCCGCAGCACACAAGAGAGAAAAAACAATAAAAATACGGAAGTCGAATTACTTGTTGTTTACCATTATGCGTGTCATCGCGGCGGGAAAACAGCAATGTATGATTTCATCTTTTCGCGAAAGAAGCAGACGATGCGCATTGGAGAGCGACTTGGATAAGAAACTTCGCATTAGGAAAGGTGACGACTGACTCTATAACGGTTTGTTCGAAACACTTCACTCGGGACTTCTGCATTGCCTGATCGCAGAACATCGTTTTCAATATCTTGCTGGCGAATGAAATCTCGGAGTGTGCATTTGTTTAAGCAAGCGCTTTGATAAATTATCGTGATATGCATTGAAGCTTCATTTGGTTTTGTTCGTTTATAGCTTTCTGCATAAGCATTTGTGTTACTAAGGCCTTAAGCAGCCGGGATATGTTGGCCAGTGTACTTTTGCCTGCAGGCACGGTAGCAGGAATGATAACTGTTTCGGAACGTGTGAAGTTGATCATGACGCATGTTATGCCAAGAGGCGACATATCCTTTCCATAGCATGGTTTTGGTTTAACAGTGCTAGAAGAAGATGCTCTTTTCTTTATTCAGTGCGTCGAGTTGTCAGTTTATAAGCTCGCAGGAAATTTGGATGCAACAGCACACAGCGCTCTTTCCAGCTTTGCAGCGTTCGATCTGCGCACAGCGCCGCTAGTGTGCTTTCCGACACTGTGCACACACCTAAATTTCAGCGCAGCTGGTTCAGTTCATTTCTAAGTCATGCATTTACACTAATACAAGTTACTTTGCACAATCGGAAACCATAGCAAAATTTTAGAAACCTGTTGGAAGAAACTCAACTTAGTCCCGTTGGCTGTTATCAAATTATCGCGTTTCACTAGAGCTTGACAATGCCTACATGCGCCGGGTGTCTGTTGTGTTCGCAAGCCCGAGCCTTACAATGAAGACTGCGTATACTAGAAGCATAAACAAGCACCATTCATCGGACGCAGACGGCCTTATCACTCGTATCAATTAACTATAAAAGAAAGGCGTGAGCCCGACTCAGAAACGGAACTCTCACTTGGTTTTATAGCAAGGCACACTGACCAGATAAGATTATAGTTTTTAGCCTCAGTGCAGAATATCCGTATTTAGCTTATGAAAGCAAGACAGACGCTCCTGCCTATATATTGCGAGATGCTATATGTGATGCACTACAACACGAGTCTCAGTACGGAGTTGCCTACGAAGATCGAAAACAGTCGAGTATCGTACTTGCACCAGTGAGGCAAAGCCGCGGAGAAGTGCTTTAACTTTTAGGAGGCCCGCTACGCACATAAATTGCGCTATTTTAAACCGCCCGCTCACCTGAAAGGCGCTTCGTCATTAAAAAAAACAATGTCTGAAGTGGCTCCCCAGTTCAGGTCGGACGTTGGCACGCACAGCGCGAAGATCTCCGCCGTTTCGTCGCTGAATTATCCTTGAGACCGATCAAGATAACGTGATCGGCAGCAAGGGCCCTTTCGGTTTCGACGAAACACCTCGATTCGACGCTACTAGAAACGAGCAACGCGTGAGCGCAGCACCAAGCGAAAGTGCCACCGTGAACTCTGATGTCGTAGCTACCTTCGTTTACTTGGATAATGTTGCCAGCAGATCCTGGAGTTGCCAACTGCTGCTTGCGACGTTGTTGAGGCTTTGTTTACTACAACGTGCCTGTCGTGATTTGCCTGAATATCGAAGCAATCTGTACTTTTCTCAACGCAGAATGCGATAAGACTCTGCAGGCACGCGCACAATCGCTGCAAGTTGCATGGTTTGTGACACAATATTTTGTAGGAAATGACCAATCGACTAGACAACAAAGCCGTTTGAAGCCTGAAGGACGAAACTTAGACAAAACAACGTACTATGATTTTCGCGTTGGCTGAACAGCCACGCACAGCTCTTAAAGTCACTAGCGTCACGGCTAACGATAGTAACTTTTATACAAGGAATTAGTCTTAAATGAATGATGCTTTCGTAGGTGTACACCTGTTGCAGTGAAGGTATGTATGTGGCGATTATTTTTTCATTGCGTAATTCCGTAGAGAACAGAGCCGTGAACGGGCACATCTTTAGCGATTGTGTAGGTGGCTACATAGCCGACTCGGCTTACGCGAACTCAAAAGTGTATTCCTCTTCACCGAAGTTTCATTTAAGCGAAGCGCACAAACATCCCCAAGAATCATTTCATTCGGAAAGCGTCCTTGTTTTCTTTTTCTATTTTATTTCTGTAGTGCAAAGAGAGGATTTACGTGGCACTCAGGTTCTCATATTGTAGCTTCTTGAGCGCAAGGTTGTGCTCGTGCGCGAAAAAAAATATCCCCGTAATTCTGTGCAGTCCATGCGTTCATACTAACGCTGTGGACTTTCAACTGCATGGCTTTCAGTCTGGTCCGAAACAGTAACGCTCACTGGAAGAGCAATATCTATATGTCTTGGTCAATACGTAGAATCATAGCCCTAGCCACGAACTTCTCCGGCTCTGTTGGCACCAACAGAGGCGGAACACTATACTGTACGTGAACAAGCCAGAGATTGTCTTCGTCTTGTTTATGTGCACGTCTGGCTTTTGCGCTGTTCTGCTGCCGGAATAAGCATTGTGTGCTTGCACACAGACGTTCTGGCTGAATGGCTCTGTACTATTATTAGGATAAGTCGTGGAGAGGAGTGCGGATCTAAACATTTATGCTCAATCTGATGTGATTGTTCACCAACTAGCAAAATCAGTCGTCCTGCACTTCAGTGTTCCTTCAAATGAAAGCTTCTGTACACATGTAACCTTGACACTTTTTCGTGTCACGACAGTGCGTCAGCTGCAGGTTCCGGAAAACAGACTCTTTCGTAAGTTTCTATGACATTATTCATTAGAAGCGTACTAAAGATCTTGCGCACTTTTACTATAGGCCATATACACTGTCAGAAGCGACAGAGTAAAACCAGTGAAAGTAATAATGTCGAGACCTTGAACGAATACTATACACCTTTACTAGAATTTGCAGTGTGTAATGGGTGAATCGCACATGCTCTATTCTATAGGCGCGCAGATGGCTTATAAACTTGCACCTCTAATAAATGTTCCGAGATTCAGAGTGAATACATAATTTGTACATGACGTCACGGACACAGCCTTCCCACACAAGCCAGTGCCCAAACATGACTGACGTCAGTGTGCACTATACCATCACGCGTGTATACATCCTCTTATACTTTTGGACGGTGACATTTCCTTGTGGATTATGGCTGTTACCGATGTGATCGCTCGGTGCAAAACGCGCCTGTTTATCTTATTACGAAGCTTCTCGACGTGCTAGTATACCCGTATAGCCTATTCAAGATGGCGGTCATGACAACATCACTGGAAATCCCGGAAATGCGAGTAGCTATAACCTGGGCGACCGACGTGAGCGCGCAGAACTCGTAGATGGCCACGATGCCGGGCGTCAGGCTGACGTTCCCCACGGGGACGGAGTCCAGGACGGGAGCGGGCGGACTCGCTTCGTAGGCCCGGCTCACCGGCAGGCCGGCCGTGAACGACACGCACAGCCTGGGTGTTGCAACCGGGGGCGTGACCCTGGCCGCCATCGCCGCGACGCTCTGCATGTCGGCGATCAGAGCGATCGCGTCGGCCCTGGCCGCGGAGCACATGTGCACCACATCGTCGAGGTGCAACCGGTGCGTCTCGTAGATGACGAAGGTGACTGTCGCCTTCGTGGCGACTCGCGTCACGGCTCGCGCGACAGCCGTGTCGGCCGGGACGATGACGCCGAGGGCGTAGTCGTCCGCGTTCAGGTTGCGCAGCCTCACGACGGCCGCGAGCACTCGGCTGAGGTAGAGGAAGTCGTCGGAGTGGCCGCACGCACCGCCCATGTCCTGCAAGGGTGGGCGGGGGGTACTTATTTGCTGCCTTCCTTCGCGGGGTTGCATACAAGAAGATTAAGTTGTATCGTTGGAGTTTTATACGTGCGCCAAGAGATCGAAATGATAATGAGCTGCAGTCTGTTGTACGAGACTCCTTATTAATTTCTCCAACAAGGAGTTATTAAAGTATTACCCAATGCGCGGTACGCGAGCGTTTTTTGCACCCCCATCGATGTGTGGTCGGGGTGGCCTGTATCGAGCCCACGACCTCTAGCTATAGAAGCAGCGCAACGCCACGGCCGCTGGTTGACTAGGGCGGGTTCTTACAAAAAATTACTAGAGCCACCTGTGGCAGCCGCAGCGAGGCCGCCATGTTGCTACCTCTTATTTTTGTAACGCGAAAGATAATCAAGATGTCATGCAACAAGCATTTACACGCAGAATGTACCGTATGGACAACGTCTTCACTGCGCATATATCACTCTAAACAAAGTTTACACCATTTAGGGTGTATATCTGCAACACAGTAATAATCGTCATCTGCCTTGCTTGCGTTTCCTTTCTTGAAAACGCCGCGCCCGCTACTTTTCTGTCGGCAATGCTATGTCATGCTGATAACGCGCGTGCCGTTCGGTATTGGGAAGTACCGGGCTTGCAGCGTTAAAGAAAGGAAATGCGGACAAGACAGATTACGTTTATTGCGGTGTGGCAAGATACGACTCAAAGGCTGTAAACTTTTCATAGAGTGTGTTTATACATATATATATATATATATATATATATATATATAAACAAAAAGAAAGGGGGTTAACCGAGGGTCCCTAAATTTACTATTCATATCATAAGAACCCAACAAACACTGACACCAACGGCAACATAGGCGAAATTACTTGTGCTTAAGAAATGAAATAAGAAACAATAAATTATTGGAAATTAAACTGGATGAACAAACAACGAAACTCGAAGGTTGTGGGTTCGGTTCCCAGCTGCGGCAAGTTGTTTTTTCATCCACTTTAATTTCCATTAATTTATCGGTTCTTTATTTCATTTCTTAAGCACAAGTAATTTCCCCTATATTGCCCTTGGTGTCAGTGTTTGTTTGCTTCTTATGGTATGACTAATATATATATAAATATATATATATATATATTTTTCCCCCTAAAGGTTGGCGGCTGACATCGCCAACCGAAACGGCTTTTGGAAGGAGTTCGTAGCAGCTTACACTGTAAAATCAACTGGCCGCAGGTGGGCTACGAAGCTATGCCATCGCATTACGCGTGTGATGCCCTTACCAAATGGACTATCGCGGCGCCGTTTCTTCATCCACATGCTGGGATATTTATGTTCATCTGGTAGGACTAACCTAGTCATTGATTGATTGCATACTTTGACGGCCTTTTTTACATTTTTGGTTAGACGTTCGATTACCAAAGCAAAAATAATTACTAGAGCTTTCTTTCTTTCTTTTTCTTCGTTTAAATTTTGAACATAGGCACCAGTGCCGGCATGTCAGTGGGACGCCACCGACTTTAGTGCATTTAAGTACTTGGGGCGGCTGCGGCGCGGTCCCGACTTCATCGGGTTCATTGCCTGCAGGGTCGTGTTGTGTATGTTGATCTGCTTGATGTCGTCGTTGAGCCTGACCGGTCGCAGGCAGTCGCGCGAGACGTTGGTCCACGGGTAGGCCGTCGTCGGACGCGTCCAACCGGTGGGCCTCGCGGTGGTCGGGCGCAAGCCGCCGAACGTGATGAACGGCGCGATGACCAGGCCCGCGGGAACGGCCAGCGCGGCCAGTACCAGCAGGCAGACGAACCACATCTGGTAGACGCTGGCGCGCAGGCGTCCGAGCTCGTTGCGCATCCGCCGTCGCGCCTCGAGCGCCGTAAAACGACGCAGTCGGGGCACGCCCATGAGTCGGCGCATGTCCTCGGGGGGCGCGATCAAGATTGGGTAGTCGGTAGGGATGATGGCCGAGCTCGACATTTGTGTCAGGTGCAGAAGGTCCTCGTGGGTCTTGGGTGGCTCCGGCAGCTTCGGGGTCTTCAGCGACCTCTCGCGATAGGTTTTACGCTTGGTAATGGTAGCAGCGGTGGAGAGCGTGCCGGCGCCTTTCACGCTCGTAGAGGAGCTGGTGAAGTCCGAGGAGTCCGTGCTGGAATTCGAGGTGCTCATCGAATCGGATAAGAAGCTCGGACTGGTTGTGGCGGTGGTCCCGCTGGGCTGCGCCATCTTGGGACTTCGCCGACGTTCGCCGTGTGTCTGTGGGGACCAGTGGATATAGGGTGACTTGAGCGGGTCCTAAAAGAGCGGGGAACGCGGCACCCAAATCCTCTTCTTCTGCGCCTTGCTGCGTGGCACGCGAACGCACGCGAGTGTGGATTGCTGCTTCTACGTTAATTCGATGCCAAACACCGACAAGTGCGCGTTTACCAAGAACTGGAGAAAGGAAGGCGACTACAGTCGTGAGTAGCTGGCGATTTAGCTTAACACGCAAGCCGAGAGGCAGATTGCTAGGCTCGGGGGTACACACTGTGATACAGTGGATTCGGTGCGGTTTCGGTTTCGGACCCAGGTTTACTCGTGCCCCCTCCGGGCGCCGCGGTAACTTGTCACATGACAAGTTACCGCCCAGCCCACCAATAAAATAGTTCTTCATCTCAGTAACCAGCTATGTTTAGATGCCCTGCGTATCATCATTATGGCCGCCCTCCCGGCTTTGCCACAGAATACACATGAACATTTTAGAGAAGGGAAACTGCACCTTCTGATGAAGAATGGAATGTAGCGACGTCGGCGTAAACTACAATCTGCTACAATAGCGCACCGATGAATGGCGCTGATGACACTGTTCATTCAGGAACGGGAAAAGCGCTTTTTTAAAGTATGTCGTCATGCCTGGTTTTGCGCGTCGTATCTGGTTGTACCTACGCCCTCCTATGGCCTGAAAATGTGACTTGCAAGGAACCCAAGGCTCCCAAGGCACTATGCGAGTGTCGCTACCGTGGTGTGTGTATTATCTCGCGTTGCCGTGGGGTACCACGCCAAAGGACCCAAGAGCAACATAGTTACTAACTTGCGAACACCCACACAGAACAATTTGTAAAGTGGCATGTTTATATTGACCAAGGGAAAAAAAGGAGGGAATTGGCTCAAACAGTGTTAGAAAATAGAATGAAAAACCCTAGCAAAATCGGCACAAGTGCATACAATCAAGAAGATGAAAGTTATGAAAGAGAACGAAAACTGCATGATAATGCTTCCTAATACAGACCTTCCTGATTTTATTGAACAGGTAATTAAGCGCTATTAAATGCTATTTCAATAGCTATTAGGAAATTTATGATCCATAATAATTTCGAATAATCCACCCATTTCGTGGCCAATCCCCCATCGTGGGTAGGAGCCACACGCATCGCAGGCTACAACAACAAGAACAACAACAGAATTTGCCTGCCCTTTTCTGTTGAGTCAGTTTGCTAAGCGGAAAGAATGCAAAAGTCGACCATCTGAAAATTTTTGGTGACCGCAGTCTTGTCACAGAAGCTTACCTGATTTTACCGGTCCTGTGAGAACATAAAGTAAGAAGGTTGTATCACCTCATTTGATTCTAGCAGCGGAGCTTTAGACAACGGGCGTTTCATCCTATCGTTGCCCTCTCCTATGAGCTTTGCGAGTGTTTGCCAGGTCGTGCTGCTCTAGTTAGGTGTGTGCACCGCGCGGGTTGGAATTGGGATTGGCACGCATAGCTGGTAGTTATAGTTGCCGCGGTAAGAACAGTGTAGTTCGTTCTGCTATGCTGAGTTAATCCTGCCTAAAACAACGCCGTAGCGCACAGTGCTGCTTCCAACACTTTGTGCTATATCCTTATAATTCATTTGTTTCAGTCTGACAGCGTCACAAAGAGACAGGATCGCACGAAAATGATCGTTTCAGACGTTGTGTCAAAAGGATATGGTCAAATTTTATTGTTCAACTGCGATCTCATGCTTAAAGTGGTTAGGCTTTAAGTTTCCAAATAATTGTTTACGCTTGTTTTGTTCTTCATCATAGCTCAGTTTGGTACATTGACGCAGCTCTAGGATTTCGTGGCACAAGTAGTCGTCTCACAGCACATACACGGTTCGCTGCTATAAGACAATTAATGTTGTGAAGGCAGTGTGATCGGTGGTTGTAATTCCGCAAAGTGTGAACACAAGAAAAATGCTAAAAAATCGCAGAAACAAGCACAGTGCTGGCAGTCTCATCATTCGGAATTCATGTAAACGAATGAGTTTTAGGTATGCAATCTAAATATGCCCTGTTGCGCCCGCACAGAAGTATTTGTAAAGAAGCACTCAGCCATAATCGCAGTTTGTGTATTATCTTTAGCAATAGGTGAACGTGTCAATAAAAATTATGCACTCTTGAATAAATATATACGAGGTGCGTTCAAAAAGAAACCGAACTCTTCGAATAGCGTGCCAACCGGCAGAGCCAGCTCGCTGCGACTACTGAGTGCACGTAGCGGCAGGTTTAGACAACAAACTGACGTTTATCGCGTTTTGCTCTGACCTTTAGTTGGTGAGCTACAGCCACAGATGTGAGTTCGTACACAAGCTGTTCGTCGGATTAGTGCACAAGTGACAATGAAACAGCTTGAATAACACCGTGTGTGTGCGCGCGAAATATTGCTACAAACTTGGCCCGGCTTTGACAGAGACATTTCGTTTGCTTAGCCAAGCATACGAGGAGAATTGTAGAAGTCGCACGCAGTAGTATGAGTACTTAGGCGTTTTTAACACGGCATAATGTCGATCGGTGATGATCCCAAGCCTGGACGTCCTTCCACAACAACAGATGACCATGTCGAGAGAGTTCCTGCTGCGATTTGTAGATCGTGGAAATCGTCTTTTAACTGTTCGAGAAGTTGCTGACGAAGTGGGAATCAGCGTAGGATCACGTAATAATGTATTGAGTGACAAACTTGAGGTCAACGAGAAGAAAGAGAACTAGAAATCAGTTGTGTCACTGCAAAATTCGCGGCGCGTTTGTTGACTAACGATCAGAAAGAGACCCGTCTGGAAATCAACCAGGAACTGCTTCCCACTGCCAATTACAGTCAGGCAGTCAAGAACTTCATTGAGGTCATGAGGAGTTTTAAGCCGTTGGAGATACCATGCGGGGAGCTCCTCGGGCAGAAACCGTAGGCGACGCCCAGGTCGGGACGGGAACGTGGTGACGCTCCGCCCGTTCTTGGGCCCTCTGGACGGCCTTGAGCTGGAGTTTGATGCCCGGACTTTTGAGGGATTCTTCTCATTTGGGCTGAAAACTTTCTTAAGAATGTCATAACAGGCGATTAGACGTGGCTTTATGGCTGTCATATCTAAAAACAAAATATGGGGTTTTACATGTCACAACCACTTTCTGATTATGAGGCACGCCGTAGTGGAGGACTCTTGAAATTTCGACCCCCTGGGGTTCTTTAACGTGCACCTAACTTTAAGTATAGGGGCGTTCTGGTATTTCCCCACCATCCTAATGCGGCCGCCGTGGCCGGGATTCGATCCCGCGACCTCATGCTCAGCAGCCCAACACCACAGCCACTGAGCAACCATGGCGGGTGGCTCTCATATCGAAAGGAAGGTGCAGTCGTCGCAATGGGTGGGCAAAAAGTCTCTTCGTACCTACAAAAAGAAGCATGCATGAGTCTTTGTCGCAGCAGTACTTAACCACAACAGACAATGCTGCACAAGTTTGACTACAAACACGACACGCATCGAAACGGCGGAGGAATCGGCTATAGCGGAAGCCATAGCACAAACCAACGCATACTATGTAATCAGCGATTCCCAGACGGCAGTACGCAACTTCGCGTATGGCCGGATCTCAGCGGAGGCGCTAAACACGCTAAGAAAAGGCAAAACAATAGGGGAAGACACATGCGTCCAAATCCTATGGATACCAGCGCACACCCCCGACTTAACGGGAGAGGACGACCTTAACGCAGCGGCACACAACGTTGCTCGAGCACTCACTTTCCGATCTGCGACGAACGTAGACCCCTCGACAGGGTCCTCCGAAGTGTGGGAATGGGAAGACAGAATCACCAGTTTTAACAACATCACCGACCATCGCAAGATGCAGAGATGTACTTATCCCCCACCCCATCCACAACTCAGTAGATCACAAGCTGTCCAGTAACTACAAACGAAATCATATAAGAGCCCGATACTAATGTATGCCATTTATCCAGACTTATACACAACAAATAGATGCAAAGTGTGGGGCACCAGAGCCACGCTATAACACATGCTATGGCATTGCCGAAGGCTAATACAAGACAATGAGAGCGAAACCTCCATCGGCAGCCTCCGCGCGTAATGGCAGGCCGCGCTGCTCAGCTCGAACCTGGAAGACCAACTCTGGGCAGTCCAGCAGCCCAAGGAAGCCGTCGAGAGGCAAGAACTCTTGGCCTTAACCTCGGCTGGTGTCCCAGCCCACTAACTCGCCGCACGCGAATAGTTCTGATTCGAAATAAAGTTTTCTCACTCACTCATGTGTCCCAAAGATCAAGGTGGTGTTGGTTGCAATTTTTTACTGCAAAGGCACCGAGCATCAGGAATTAGTATCACCTGGTGAAAGGGTAAACAACGAAGTCTACCAGGGAACTCTAGCACATTTGAGGGCTGCCGTACACAGCAAGAAGTCTGAGGGGTAGGAAAAACAGATTTGGATGTTGCATCATGACAATGCGCCAGCTAACTTGTCACTCGTTGTCCGCGAATATAGGTGAAGTTTTTAACAGAATATACCCCTGTAAAGGATGCACTGCCGTAAATTTAGACATGCTGAGGCAAAGCCATCATGAAGCCCACTTTTGCGAAATAGAACACGGCGGTTTCGGTGGCGTCCACAAGAAGGTATAGTAATCGCAGAGTATATATATCAGTGATACTGCCGTAATTAGCGTCGATATAGTCGAATATTACCTGCATCGAATTATTCTCCTGTAAAAGATGCACTGCCATAGATATAGATGTTGATGCAAAGCCGCCGTGAAGCACAGTTTAGGGAAAAGGAGCGAGTTCGCTTTTGTGAAATGGGACAAGGCAACTTCGGCGGCGTCCACGAGAAGCGAGTAGTAGTCACAGAGTATGTAAAATCAGCCGTGTGGTAGTAATTAGCGCCAATGTAGTCGAAAATTACCCAATCGCACTATACTCCAGTAAGGGATGAACCACCGTAGATTTCGACTTGTTGAGGCAAAGCCATCCTGCAGCACACTTGTGGTAAATGGAGAATGACGGTTTGGTGGCGTCCACAGGAAGCGAGAAGTCGCAGAGAATTTAAATCTGCGGTATGGGTGTAACTAGCGCCAATATAGTCGAAATTTACCCACAGTTAGGACTGGAGTTTTGTGGCCAATGTGATTTCGAGTTGGTGTCGTGCGGGGGCAGTCATCAAGACAAGTTCAAGGACTGAAGAAAACCTTTATACACCTATTTACAAGATTGAAGGAACTCTGCGAACAGACTCAAGTATACAAGTAGCGGAGCCGAAGAGCGCACTCGATCGACGAGGCGGCTGGTGGCGACCCTCTCCCTATCAGTGAGCCGGCTCTGCCTTAAATCCCGTTGGGCATCCCATCGTCGACAGGAACGAGGCAAGACCGGCGCTGACGTCAAACGCGTCGCTTTCCTCTTTCGTCGAAGCAGGCGAAGCCCCAAGATGCATAAAACGGGTCTCCACGGCAAGGGTCAGCACTTCTGGGAAATTCTGAAGGCTGCCAGTGGTGGTCAGGATCACATCAATCCGGGAACTTTGATGGGGTAATAGGTCACAAAAACACAGTTGAACTGAGAGTGTACCTGTTCCCCTCTCAAAGGTCAAGGTCCATTTGACAGCACAGAAATGTTGAGTGTTGTAAACCGGCGAGATCTCTGGCAACACTTCTAGGAATTTGGCAGTTCGTTTACCTCCCGTTCTCCTAACCTGATCGGCATCGAAGCGTGGAGGCCGCAGGTGCGCGGCGCACTATTGTACCCTCCCCCGGGTCGTTTTCGGTTGCTGAAGGGGGCGGGGGGGGGGGTAGTCAGGTACAGCGTGGGCGCCGGCGGTCGGAGTATAGTTATCTGCACGGGCGAGGTCACAGCAGTATTTCAAAGCTGCGGGTTTGGTGGTGAAGCATTCTTGTCCTGATGGACATCCCTCGCACACCACATTGAACTATACTCCTGTAAAGGATGCACCGCCGTAAATATAGACATGTTGAGGCAAGGACGTCATCCAGCAAGCCTTTTGAAAATGGGGCGAGTTCGCTTTTGTGAAATTTAGCGAGGGCACTTCGGCGACGTCCACAAGAAGCGAGAAGTAGTCGCAGAATATGCATGACCAACGGTACGTGCATAACGAGCGCTAGTCGGAAACTAACCATAGCGGACTCTGCTCCTGTAAAGGATGTACCACCGTAGACTTAAACAGGTTGTGGCAAAGCCATCGTGCAGCACACTTTTGGGAAATTGAGCAAGACAGCTCCGGCGGCGTCCACAAGCGAGTATTAGTAGCGTAGTATGTAAAACCAGCGGTACGGGCGTTGTTAGCGCCCAAATTGTCGAAAATTAACAGCATCGAACTATGCTCGCGTAAAGCATGCGCCACCGTAGATGGAGGCGTGTTGAGGCAAAGCCACCCTGCAGCCCATTTTCTGAAAATGAAGTTATGCGGCTTAGGTGGCGTCCGCAAGAAGCGACAATTAGTCGCAGAATATGTGAAATCAGCGGTACGGGTGTAATTCGCGCCAATATAGTTGAAAATTAACCACATCGAACTGTACTACTGTAAAGAATGCACGCCCGTAGATAAAGACATGTTGAGGCAAAGCTGCTGTGGAGCACACTTGTGGAAAATGGAGCAAGGCGGCTTTGGCGGCATCCACATGGACCGAAAATCAGTCACACAGTAGATAAAATTATTAGTACAGGCATAATCAGCACCAATATAATAAAAAAGTGACCACATCGAGCAGTATCTCCGTGATCGGCTCACACAGGAAAAGAAAATGTCAGCCATGTGTTGACGTACAACCCAAGGAAAACAAGGCAGATAGGGGATTGAAACCAACATTTAATGGTCGAATTATTTAAATCACCGCGTACCTTTTTTACCGCCCACACTGGATTGACCTCCTTTTATGTTTTTATTTTTTAGTGGGAAGGCAGTATTGTTCCTTTGTCGTTGCATAGCCTGCCGCTCCCTTTCACACTTCGGTCTAAATTATGGCGTCTGTTGTGTGAAGCAAGATGTCTCCAAGTTTTTCTGAAAAATTATTAGTTTGTGCTGTACTGCCGTTGCACAGCTGCTACGAACGTCAAGACGCATTCACTTGACTGGCCACCATCGTCGCCTTCAGAAGCCATGTTATCATTATCACCAGCTTAATTCACCTGCTACGCGTGATATTGTCACCCAGCTATTCCAACTAAAACAGTTCGGCAAAATCCAGATTGGCAAAAAATGTCTGCCTTCAGCGATGGCTGGTCCTCGAAGAGCCCGCGTGCAACCACGAACTTCGTCGTTCTCGCCTTAAGGGTCCTGTGTACACACGTGCAAACTTATTTCGCGTCAATATTAAGTGTTCCCATCGTCGACATTCTTCAGCAAGTTTATTGAACGACCTCGCCATCGGACGGAGACCCATGCTATGTGCGTGCTCAATTCTGCTGACAAGCACAGTTTCTCCGACGGTGGCAGAAAGTAGAGTATGTTATACCCACTACGGCTTAAAATGCGGTGTCGCGGGTTGCGCCGTCTACGGACAGCCGCCGCTGGCGCTTCCGCTGCCTCGTCGGGACAGCCGGCGCATGTAGGCGCGCAGGCTGCGGGTCCTGTCAGAACCCTTCATGTGCGACGTGCTAGGCAGTACGCACTTCCCGTGCCAGTCGTCGCACTCGACGTCGAACAGCGCCACGCTCAAGTTCAAGGGACGGTGCTCTCTCTCCAGAGAGCATACCTGCGGACAGGAGAGACGGCAAGGAGAAGAAAGTAAGATTATTCGGCCACAGAGAAGTGAAGAAGAAGAACGGCGAATAAAGCGAACAAGACGGTACGAGAGCAGGCACTGAGCGAGGAGCGAGTGAAGAAGTGGGCAACAGAGAAGTGACGACGTCGGCTACAAAGGAAGTGCTTGAAATTGCGTTCTAGTTGCGCACGTCTTCTGCACAAAACATTTCCGTCATCAGCTTTGCGTTTCCCTAAGATTTGCTCTCACATTTGAGCAGACATCATAGAAAGCTTCGTTTTAACGCCGGTTCCCTCATCAGGATGCGATTTGCGAAATTGTTAACGATTCATTTGACATGTCCGGCGGCAAATGTGTATGCGTTTGTCAATACATCTATCCGTTCCTTTCAGTTGCATGTTAGCTTTTTATTTCAGCAGTTTCCTCGTCTTTCTTTGTTTCCTTTTCTCATACGCGCAATACGAAGATGACTCTATAGTGTTTGGCTTCTTACAAGGACTCTCATTCCTTCTACGCCTTGCATATAGGGTGCTAAACAAGCCGACTATAGGAGGCGGCAAGCATCAGCGTATCGAGAGCCGTAGTACCACTGACGGGAAGAAGCTTAGAGTTCCCACGAAACAGCTCAGGCGAACACTCGTGACGACGTTGCGTCCACGGCTCGCCTGACGACGCGCGAAGGAGAAGCGCACAGCGCATGGAGTGACGACGAAACGGGCAACTGTGATTGCTAATCGCTCATTCTCTGAACAGCAAAAATATGAGATCTTCAAAGATAATAGAGCGCCAGACACTGCGGAATGAGCGAATTCGCCCGACGTTTAATGCTATACTGCTAATTTTGGTTTCGCTATATTCAGAGTGACTGCTGAAGTTGTGAAACGACCTATGGACGAAAGAAAGGTCGACGGCTGGATGCATGCAACGACGGCGCATACTGGCCAAACAATCTGAAAGCATTCTCAATTGTAATCCCAATCAAATGTATTACTTGGAACAATGTTTGCAGATTTCGAACGGTACCGTAACGTCCATAGCATAAGAAAGACGGCGTTTACCTACCGTGAATCATTGGTGACAGCCAGGTATGTTATCGTAAAGGCTTTCTTGTTGCTCTCTCTCTCTATCTCTCTCTCTTTACTGGAATTAACAGTTTATGGCTCAATATACAACCTGAACCAAGCTAAAATTTTCTTTCTTTCCTTTCTTTTTCTTTTGTTCGACCGGAAGTGATTATACCAGGTATTCTTCACTGAAGACAGGGGTTTCGTAGTCGGAGAACCATAACCGAAAAAAGGGAAGAAAATTACCAGCCTTTTTCTTTTTTAACCTTTTTTTAAAATTTTCTTCTCTTTACATGCGACAGACGTTCTGAAATTATGTTTTGTTATTTCTTTTAATATCGAATATGGTACATCAGCTGAAACAAACAACAAACAAACAAACGACGGAAGGAGCATCATCGGAGGAGCAATGAAGCATGCGCAGATCGCTGAAGAAGAGAGGGTAGCCGCAGACCGGCGTGCCAGAGGTTATTCGAGTACAAATCACGATGGCAGACAGACGTGTGCTGACAACGTGGTCGCCAATGAAAGTGCCTACTGTTATACGGCATGAATGGACACCCGTTCCGTGCATTGAAAGCCGCACTCTCGGGATGTCACTACCAAAACAACGCTGGGGTGGAGTAGGCTGTCTGACAATTACATGCATCACAGGGCACCGAGTTTTAACAGAGTCGTTTCTTGAAACTGGTTGCACGCTACGACAAATAAGTTAATGTCGGTGGTGACTATGTGGACAAATAGCGCAAGGTGCATAATTCATGATGCCATGGTGTATTTCTTGCTGGCAGTAAGGCTTCCACGTGAAAATAAATGATGAAACTTGCTTCCGTAACGTCCCTCGTATTTGTAATATGAATGTTTAAGCTATAAATAACAACTCTTGTGCAGCTTGCTCGTTAGCATGAAGCATCGTGGCCACGTGTATGACGCATGTTCATCTTTTCGGAGCGCATCTGTCTTACTTTTAACGCAAACTGTGGTCTCATCGATGCACCTTGAATGCACAACATTTCGCTCGTTGAAGTCCTTCGTTTACGGCCTTCGGGTACACGCGCATTAGGTGTAATCTCGGCAGTCGGCAAACGCCAAAAAACTATAGCAGGTTACTTGCCTTCCATCTCATCGTGTCGGCAGTGTCGTAGGTGGCCACGAGATCGGGCTTCTTCCACGAGTAAGCCGTGTGCTGTACCTTGTCGATCGCGTGGTTTCCGTAGAAGTCCCGCCTTTGGCTGCACATCTGAGAATTCAGAGACGTACGCACAACTTTACCATCGCAAGTACACGGCGTGAGCATTTTTTAAAGTTTTAGAAATTTTTTTTTTTTTTTTTGTATATCGCCCTGTGGCAGGAAGCATACTCCTTGTCCTTGAGCTGAATTATTCGGAGAGGCGGACTTTACTAAAACAAATATAGATGCACGTATCTTACTCATTAATAGAAATTCACTAATTAACTTCTTAAATATTTTACGCAAGTATTGCAAGTTACTAATATTGGCTCGTCAGATTGCGACACTTGATCCACTTGAAATGAGTTTCCAGGCGGACACCGGTTTCGAGATATTATTTGCCAAATGAGTGGGACGAAATGCATGGGCCTTCCAGGTAATTTCTTGCTTCAGTACATAAAGCAGCATTTTGTTAAATAAGTGGAACAACAGTGCATTTTTAGGGGCGAGTATCTTAAAAACCGGTATCATTCTGGAAATTCATTCCAAGTCGACACGCCTTGCAAGCTCACCGGCTTCAATTCGTGAATTGCAATGTGTGCCGTAATGTAAATAATCCAGAAGTTAATTAGTCATTATTTGTTAATAATTTGAGTGTGTTTCGATTTATCTTGCAAATAATTTCCGTCTCTCTAAATAATCCACCTCAAAGCTAGAATTATGTTATCTGCAACTGGTATCTCCTAAAGGTTCCCTAAAAGTTAAGAATGCTCACCCCGGTTATGTTGGGTTCACATAGCAATAAAGCATTGTATCGGGGTATTGGGCATTAGTGTGTGCTCTGTGACTGTGACTTCTTTACCTCCATTCGTCCAGGTTTCATTGAGCAGTTTTCCCTAGAAGCTTTATGGAGTGTACATGTATATTTTATTGGCCGATTTTGCCTGCTTAGTGATTTTCTTGTACGCACCATACTATCATGTAATATCTTAAGAAAGCTTAAGGCGGATTCCTCCTGCCCGCCAAACATCTTTTACAGCTAGGGGAAAAATGATAAGTTCACGCGCCAGAACCATGATCTCATTATGAGGCACGCCATAGTGGCAACAATTCGGTATAATTTTGACCACATTGGGTTATTTAACTTGCACCTAAATCCAAGTACACGTGCTTTATGTCATTTCGCCCCCGCCAAAATGCGACCGGCGCGTGGCCGGAATCGAACCAGCAACCTCGAGGGCAATACCGGAGCTACGAGGCTACCGCGGCGGGTAGTCGGGCGCTAAACTTGTCAATCCCGCCCACGAGAAAAACGTTGAACGTCTCCGTAGCCTATGCATGCAACTTCTAATTGAGAAAGGCCAACTAACTGAAAAAAAACTGGTCTTTTTCAGGACAGCGCGCACATAACTTTTCGGTCTTAGGTTGTCACCGACTATAGTAAGTGTTAAACGACATTATAAAGCTTTGGAAGTGAGAAACGACCAGTCGAATGAGCCACAAATGTCCTCGCTCCAAGAGGAGCAACAGGATGACTCAGTATCTGGTTTTTCACGGTGAATTTGAAGAAATTAGACGTCTTTATTACGTGGGCGCGGTCCGCAAAATGTTGTCACCGTATGTAAACACAATTTAATTGATTGATTGATTGATTGATTGATTGATTGATTGATTGATTGATTGATTGATTGATTGATTGATTGATTGATTGATTCTAATGCCCCGAAGCAACACTGCGGGTTTTCATCATGACATAATAAATCTAATTGTACGAGCGTTCTTTCTGCATTTCGCCCATATCTATATGCGATTGCCGTGGTCGGTAATCGATACCTAAATCTCGAAATAGCAAGACGCCACATAGCCATTGAGCCTCAGAAGCGGGCACTAGTTTCATATAGATGTCTTACAGACGTCTTATATAGAGCGGTTTTTTTTTTCTTTACAAGCCTTTTCGCCCGTAAATTCTACATAAATTCTCTACAGACATGTCGCGGATTGCTTTTGTCTCCCAGTGGCCCTTTCATCTTCACAGCCTAATGCAGACTGTTCTGTGCATATTTTACCCTGTTTTGCAATCCTCACAGTGGGAAGTCTTCGGCACGAGGTAACTTGTTAGGAATGGAGACCGACATTGAGCAGTTACGACGTCTTTTAAAGTCATCCAACTAGAGCGAGACACTGTCGCCACGTGCTTAACAGAGTACCATAACGAGTGGTCGACACTAATCTTTGTCCCCAAGTACATTTACCGCAACGCTGTCTCGGAAGCCACGTTCATACAGTGCCGTGCTTTCTGCATGGATGGCGGGAATGTGGTAGAATGAGAGCAGCTCGTACATCCGCTGCGCGATTGTTGACCGTATGGGCAGCTGTTGTGAACGCTCACTCACCTCAGAGGAAGTGGTCGTCGTGGTGGCGTTGTTCCGGCATGTGGCGCCAACGCGGAGTTCTTTTCTTGACCGGTATTGCCGCGTGCATAACGTGAACGAGACGACCAGAGGCGTGCGCCACACCCATGAGAAATTTCTGACATACGACATCGTGCCGGCCTGTCGAGATATTACTAATATCAGGTTTGAATTTGTGAGAACAATCACATAGAAAAAAAAATCTAGCAACCAACTGCTACCAGGAGGGGCACAATCAACGCGTGCCTGCTCCAAAAAAAAAAAGAAGTGCATAGAGAAAGGCATAGTCATAGTAAGTGAAAAGTTGAAGACAGATTGAAAACTAGATATCCGGATGTTTAGGCGAACATTTTCACATTTTTTTTTTAAAGGTTGCCTGCAGCAGATATATCACCGTTCTAGTTCATGCGGTGGCGTACTAGAAGTGGCGGACACTACTTGCCCAAAAAACTGAAATGTATAATCTACTAATTAACAAAATAAAGTAATTTTATAACTAATTACGTGTCGGCTTATATTGCAATTTACAAATTCTAGCGGTGGAGTTCTCAGGAACGAGTTCTCAGGATGGCGCCAGTTTTGATATAGTAATTCCCAAGCTTTCAGGAGAAATGCATTGGCGTTGCAGTTACTTTCTTAATAAAACGTCGTTTTATGTATTCAAGCGCAAAAGTAACTGGACTGCCCAGCATTTCTCCGCAAAGATCGAGAATCAATATCTCGAAAATGGTGTAATCCTGAGAATTCGTTTCAAGTAGATCCTCCTTGCGAACTCCACGGCTAGACTTTGTAGATTGCCATAATGACCATAAGGTTATTAGTTAAAACGTTAAGTAGTGAATTTTTGTTATTAGTCAATTATGCATTTCAATTTTTCGTGCTAGTAGTGTTCGCCGCTTAGGGTGGGCCACCTGATGAGCTAGAATTGTGCGATCTGCCGTAGGCAACCTTTAAAAATGTTTGAAAGTGTTCGCTGAAACACCCGGTATATGAAGGCATATAGGGGACATAACAGTGAAGGTCGCGAGAAAGGGTTCCATGCAGAGAAGAGATACTTATAGTAGACGCAGAAATATACCGCGTTCCTCTCGAATTTTTAGATGCAGGCGAGATGAGGTAAAATTACGAATTATATTGATAAAGCTTCGTAGCAGAGGTATACTTTGATATCTGCGCAGTAATAGTTGATACGCTATTATTAATTATAGCTTTACTCAATAATCTGGCGTGTTATTAGATAATTTGGGGAAGTACTGCATTGCTACCGAATCGAAGTCTGGCAATACTAAAAGCAAAATCTTTTCATAGAAGCCCTGCATTGTACGTAGTTGACACGAGCTTCGAGAAATACGCTCTCGAGGTGTGGGACGATATGTGCATCACCGTATTCACCTAACGTTTCCGCACTGTGGAAAATTACAGTGCGGGGACTTGATTGATTGATTGATTGATTGATTGATTGATTGATTGATTGATTGATTGATTGATTGATTGATTGATTGATTGATTGATTGATTGATTGATTGATTGATTTTAACATTCCAAATCAATAAAGTCGCTATGAAACGCCACGGTGCAGCAGATTACTACTGAATAATTTTGGCCACCGTTAACTGTGACAACAATGCACTTCACAACACATTTTTGAGTAGCGTAAAAGCATTCGCTGATGCGTTCTTACCATTCCCATGAATCGAAGATTATTTTTCAACTTATAAGGCGCAGGGCCGGCGGTACTGCATCCGTCGGAGAGCATCAGAGCTTCCCGTTGGGTGATGTGAGTGCGAAGTACGAAGGCACTGATCGGAAAAGACCTGTCGGCAGAGGAGGTGTTCAATCTGAGCAAATTTGCCGAAATCAAACACTCGGAACACGCTGCTGTCTCTTGTAGAACGTTCGTGGAAAGTACGGTGCAAATGCGTGCCACAATTGCACACGCCCCCACCCCTATAACGTGAGCAAGCAAACGCAAAAGTTTTAAAGAGGTGTTCGAATAGCGAAATCACTGAATCGAACAAGAATAATAACGCACCCGACGTGGCGTTCGAGGGCCTTGAACAACTCCTTGTTCGTGGACATGCGGAGATGGGTGCCCAGGATGACATACGCCTTGCGCTGCCTCTTCGCCGCCATTTTCGACGCCCTCCGGCGGATATTCTCCTGGATACTTTTAAACTTCTACAACAAGAAAGAAAAATGCACAAGACAGTTACGCTTTTTAAGCATGGCGCTTTCACTTGACGGTGATATAGACGCCCGCCCATCTTTAGGTGGTGGTGGTGATGATGATGATGATGGTGATTAGGATGATCATGATGATGACGATGATGATGATGGTGGTGGTGATGATGATGATGATGCGTGGCGTTCAATAGCGCAAGGGCCAGATCTGGCCAAAGAGCGCCAAGCAAGTGACTTGAGAGCGGGGTGACGAAACTTCGTCCGTGAGAAATGCAATAACGCAGTAAACACGGGAAACAAGAAAGATGCTCCAACAAGTTCATTTACTTTCCTTCCAGCTTGTCCAGCCAAGAACGTCACATGTGGCTCACTCAGTAACATTATTCAGGGCCTGGTATTAAAATTACCATAAAGCGTTATTTATCTCAGTAGTAACCTGTCAGCAGATGAAAAGGGTTTCAAACTTATTGAAAATACACACGTATAAAAGTCATCACAGGAAGCTGTGGGCCCTGTAAGAAAAGTGAACGCTTACACAAGTAATTAAGTCTGAGGATGAGAAACGTTTCCAGTAATATCTTCTTGCATAGCATATTGTCGCAGCAGCCTAAAGTAAAACGTGATTTCGTCGGACTTTGAAATACAAGTCTCAGTTGCAAGCAGATCAAGTTGAATGCATCTGACACCAACAGTGTACCTCAAGCACTGCGAAGGCTTTGCCCACAACGTCGTCCGGGGGCGTGGTGTCCTCGGGCTTGATTCGCAGGTCGAGGATGGCGTAGTGGTAGATGTTCTTGTGCATCCAATAGTTCCTCATCTTGTTCTGAGCTCTTTTTCGTATAAGGTCGTCCATAACTTTAGGCACTTTTCTGAAACAAAGCACACAAAAGTTTTTTTCCATGTAATATCCATTCGTTGATGAGGAGTGGGGCTATGGTTTACCCTTTTTATTTTGGTGCAGCATAGAATGAAGACGCTCTTACAATAGCTAATTTAGGAAAGCCGTGACTATCGTCAAATCGTTATCCCACACTTTGCAACATGTCTGTCGGCTGAGTCTCGTGGTATCACAAGTTATGTGTTGCGAACGATAGAAACATTCAGCGGTGCACTTGAGATTGTTAGCCGTTGTTTTAGCTATACGAGGGGCGACACGTTGACGTAGCAGTAAGAGCGCCCTCGCAGTTACCAGGCGTCTCACAGCGCCGGCGTAGCAGCCACACACGTGGGGCTCTTCAAGTGCAGTTTGTACTCTGGCCTGGTGAGGAGCGCCGACAAATAGGTAGGATGGGACGCGCATCGATACGCGTCCTCGGCATGTGGCTGCAAGGCAGCAGAAAGTGCAACCACACCATCAGCCTCCTCAAGAAGTCGACCGAGAACGTGAGCAGAATGATAAGCAGGGTCTCCCAGAAGAGGCACGGCATGAGAGAAGAAGACACTCTCAAGCTCGTCAACAGCCTGATCGTCAGCAGAGTCATGTACTCGCTACCCTACCAAGTGAGGACTAAAACGACCAACGAAGAGATTGAAGTCGTCCTGAGGAAAGCCTACAAGACGGCGCTGCACCTGCCGAGAAACACCTCCAACGAAAAGCTGATGCAACTAGGGGTGAGCAACACCTTCGTCGAAATGGCGGAAGCACAGCGGAAAGCGCAAATGAAAAGACTAACGGGGACCTACACGGGACGAAACCTGATCGGTAGGCTGGGCTTCGAAATAGGAGACGTCGACCGGTACGAGGACGTACCGGCGGGAATTAGGAAAACCTTTAATGTAAAGCCTATACCGAAGAACATGGATCCCAGGCTCCACGAAGGCAGAAGGAAAGCTAGGGCCGAATACATAGAAAAGACAGTGGCTAGAGAAGAGAACACTCTCTTCACGGACGCGAGCATAAGTTTAATAGGAAGCGAGGCAAAGGCCATCGCGGTAGTAATGAACAAGGAGGAAAAGCTTGTCTCGTGCGTCTCGGCCGAGATACGGAGCGTAGCTGAAGCCGAGGAAATCGCCGTGGCGCTGGCGGCGATGCAAGGATATAGGGAGAATAAATCGCTAAATATTCTCACAGACTCGAAAGAGACTTGTCGCAACTACATGAGGGGCAGAATATGCAAAACTGCCCTTAGGATCCTCAGAGGGGGTAACCCCTCGGAGGAGGCGAAAATCAAACACAACCTGATCTGGATACTTGGACACGAGGGCATAAGGGGTAACGAGGCGGCGGACGGTCTAGCTCGAGCTAATAGATTCCGGGCTGGGCAGCAGCAGGAGTACCGCGCTAGTTACGCCGGGATCCTCAGTGACAGTTATTCGGAATTACTGCAACACTACAGGGGGACTAGATTCAAGTACCCACCGCCCCATAAAGCGCTGACGAAGGAGGAAGCAACGGGCTGGCGTAGGCTCCAGACAAACACCTTCCCCAACCTTTTCATATTCAACAAGATGTTCCCAACGCAGTATAGGGACACCTGCCCCTGGTGCGGGGCTACACCCACACTCTATCACATAACTTGGGAGTGCGAACGAAACGACGCATTCCGCGATCATAAACCCCCGAGTGCGGAGCATTGGGAGAGCCGGCTCGTCAGCTGCGAACTCGCCGTCCAAAGAAGGATGGTGGAGCACGCTAGGGACGCGGCCAAACTCAGTGGAGCCCTGGACTGAGGGACCACCCATGCTGAAGAGGCTTCCCTTCGACGGGAAGACAGCGTGAAGAAGAGAAGGCCTCGATCCGCGAGAATTCCATTTTATAATTCAATAAATGTTTTTCTCTCTCTCTTACTGCGAAACGCACTGGCGCGTCTCGCGCGTTTCTGGAAACCTTCTAACCGTCTACGTCAGGGCTGTGACAGCACGTTGACGGCGACGGCGCCAACGGCAACAACGCACTTTGATTGCGCGTACAATTGCAATAATATATATGTAACGATGGATCCCGCACGTTCGTGTGAATCGGTGATAAGCGAAGAGGTCGGATGCTTACTGAAATGTCTTCCCCTCAACTTATTCCCTTTTACTCAGCGTTTCTCGTTTAATGCGCACACTGGTCACGTGTTGTTCCCCTCAATCCCTTCATCCACATTTGGCCGGCTTCTTCAATTTTCTATTGCCGACCTCTTTGCTTCTCGCCTCTTGTTCTCTTTGATTATTCGAGCATCCACACAGTGGTACACACCCATTTTAGGCGTAGAATTTTTCACTATATTACCCAGAGGGAAATCTGGCGCTGCTGCGCTGTGGTATGCGTGGAAATACCGGTACATTGTGATTTCGGATTGGCATCGTTCTCGGAGAGCCAGGACGCTTTGAAGACCCCCCTGACTAGCACCATTCCTTCTGTTACAATGATTCATTTCCTACTGAACAAGCACGTAAAAAGCTGTTCTGGCTTTGTTATATCACAAAAACTTTTGTTTCATTATGAGGACTTGTTATTGGATGTGCAATTTTATCAAATTGTAGAAAGGATCAGCGGATCGTTAAAGTTGAAGGACAGACGACAAGATTCGCGCTCGCTTTGGAACAGCTTGTCATCTGTTATTGCTTTTTTTCGCTTAATCTTGCATTGTAGGAAGCAAACTTCATTGAAAGATGGAATATGGGTGAATGAAAACCATTTATGTAGTCTTTACTTTAAGAACGCATTATTTGTTTAGCGATATCCACAATTTAGACCAAGCCTCGTACAACATCAGACAACACAAGCCTCTCACACCCATATACCTATGCAGGAAGGAAAACGAAAGGAGGGAGCAATCGCGCAATGCGATTGAAGCCAAACCTGGTGGCCCAACACGTGATTGCACGTCAAAGTGCGCGATTGGCTTTAGTGTTCCCGCTCTTCAGGCAGAGCCACGGCAGGGCAGCCAAACAAACGCGCACCGAATAGAAACTACTGGCGTAGCTTTTGGCAACCCAACGTCTCAGCAAATCTCGATTCTTGCTCCGTGATCTCGACGCAAGAGGTCACGAGCTGGGCCACCACTTAGCAAATATATGGGCTTCATGGAGTGTTCGCTTACCGATGGTGGCTGCGTGACGTAGTGTTCTCTCCTTCCTCTATGCATATACCGTCATTCGCATGACAGCTCAGAGCACTTTAGAATTCTAAACTGCCATAGATGGTGGTGCCAGATTTCCCTCTAGGTAATATACTGAGAAACTCTATGATTTTAGGCGTTCGGCCAAGGACGTTCAGACACACCCCAGTGTCACATTCCCGCCTCCACGTACCCAGTTGTTCAAGAACTTCTTGTTGGGCTAGTTGGTAGTTGTTTATTATAAAATATGAAGACGCCAACAAAACGGACACACACAAGAGAAGAGAACAGGACAGGGCGCGCTGTCCCTTTCTCTTCTGTTGTGTGTGTCAGTTTAGTTGGCGTCTTCATATTTTATAATGACCAGTTGTTCAAGATGTGCAATCGGCAAGACAGCAGCAAAAGACAGCAGCCAAAACTAGCGAAGTCGGAACAAGAGGCCGAGAGAGCCTAGCCTTGAAATGCGTGATATGCTTATAAGTACAACGGAGATAATTAGGATTAAGCATTACTGCAATTATTTCCTATAAAAAATTTGATATAATTTATGTGCTCCTTTTTGAAGCTACTTTGTGGCTTTTATAAGCAGAAATACACCTGCAGTTCAGAGAAATATTATGCAAAAAGAATAAAAGAAGCTTGTGCCACTGTTACGGCTGAAGCGAAAGAGCCCTAACTGCATATTACGTCAAGGCTATCGAACCAACGTTTCAGGGTAAGGTTAGTGATGGGTACTTGAAAAAAATATGCGTGGCTTTGCTGTCGGAAACATGGGAGACCAATGGAGCTGGGGGAATGCCAGTAAAGTAGTGCCAAACCGCACACAAGACACACGAGCGCCTGCAATGGCGTCCGTGATTCGCTTGCCAACTCCGTAGTAGACGCCGCGGTTGTCTCCACTCTGTGTGGAGTGGCGGGCAAGCAGGACATCGAGGCACCCTGTGTTTATGAAACGGAGCCGCCAGACATGAACGCCCTAAACGCGCATGGGCAGGCACGCAAAGTGATACGCTAACAGCTCCAGCCAACGGCCTTGCCCGATCTTCATTACTTTCGCACGCGAGGACGTCCGTCCCGAACGGCTCCGTGACAATGTGGCAAAGCACGCGTACATGAGAGGGACGTGGATGCCGTAGGTGGTCTTGACCGCTTTGGCGGCCTTGTCGAGAACCTGCTGCGTGGCCTTGTCACCGTCGTTGAGGAAGGTGTCGCCGCCCTTAGGCAGCGCGTAGAAGGGCACCAGGGCCACGTCACACAGGCCGTCGAGCCACATCGGGCCGTACTCCTGGGTCCGACCACCGAGCACACACACCAGTGACCGGCTGGGTAGCAGCTGGGGCGAGTGACCGGTCTTGCGCCCGGTGGGGTTCGTCCTTGAACCTGCGACGCCGCCGCGCACAAGCGTGTGGCAAAGGAAAGGTATTGATTATGCCGGCTCTATGCTCAGTGCTCGCCAATCACATACCCACCGCAGTAGCTTATAGTGGGTATATGCCGTGTTGCTCCACCGAGCTCGTTATGCGTTCGATCAATCGATCGATCGACCAATTGGTTAGTCAATCAATCATTCAATCAATTTTATATGTTTCTGAAAGTTCTGTAAAACAGTGAAATGCCTAATCGACTAATTAGCAAGCAATCGCTAATTAATTTTTTGACTATTTACCTTATGGCACATACTGCAACTTACAAATTCTTGCGGGTGAGACTACAAGGCATATCCACTAGAAAAGAATTCTGTGGAATTTACGAGATGTACACGGTCAGGCTTACGGTAAGAATGCACTGTCGTTCCAAGTCAGAAGCTATACATGGTTGTATTTAGGCATAAAATGAATTACAATAATTTGTGTATACAGGAGGAGGTCCCCTAGTCAGAGACTGTGGGACCTGTGGGACTTTTCCAAGTGGACATGCCTTGCGAAATCCCCAGCCACAATTTGTACATTGAAGTATTGGCTTCTTATGATACGATCAATAGATGTCGGGCCGCTCGGTTACCTTTCTTCTCGTTCATAAAATTGAAATATGTGTCATAAGGTAATTGCTTAAAAACTGAATAAGTGATTTGTTGTTGAATATTCAAATATGCGTTTCAACTTTTTTTTTTTTGCGCGTGTAATGTCTGCCTCCTCGAGTTCAGCAGCTCACGTACTAGAATTGTGCGATCTGCCACAGGCAATATATTTTTTTAATTCTAAAAGTGTTCGTTGAAACACCCGGCAGATACGGCGGCCGTGGCGGCTACATTTGCGACGAGCATCCAGTGCAAAGATCCCTCGTGTACTTAAATTTATATGGGCCGCGTTTTATAAGGGACACTAGATTATCAATATCAGATCGTGGGTCCCAGATTCTGGGTCCCAGAGTCCCCAGAATTACTTGTTCAATCCAGTGCAACAAAAGCCATGAGGGTTTGTGTCAGCCAGTCACTGACGAAAACTGCCTACCTGTGTTTCAGAAAAAGGGCTCGCCAATTGTGCGCTAGGAATCCTTCAGTGACGCGTCGCGCGGAGGGCGATTAGAGGCGGACAATGAAAAAGAAAGAGAGGGAGGCGGGCGGCGCTTGTTTTTCCTCTTCTGGGTGGCTGACGTGACCAGTACCTTTTCAAAATTCGTCATTGTGGCGTTCACGCTCACAATTTCGAAACTACACCCAGCGAGCTATAAGCGACGTCGTAGCTGTAAGGCTACGAAATAATTTTTGACTACATGGGGTTCATTGAGGCGGCCGTAGTGCCGGACGAGCGAGTGTGTTTTTCTTTTTGATTTCGGCCCCACCGAAACGCGGACACCGCGGCCGGGATTGACCCTACGGGATGGCACTCAGCAACGCTATACTTAACGCCATCACCACTGACCTATCGTGGTGGATAACGGGTGACGTATAGCGAAAGTTTGAAGTGTGTAGGCTCATCGCACTCTTTGCAAACGATAACTCAATGGCAGCAGCGTGGCTTTGAATACACGTCCTGCTACAGGCGCCGAACGCTGAGGCTAGCTGTCGTACTCCGTACATAACCTCACCAATAGAAGATGACTCCACCCGGATAGTTTCAAATGTATAGGCCTCACTCGGAAAGACGGGTGGTCACGTAGATGTCGCGCACGAGCTCAACAGTGGATCGAGTGTAATTTCAGAGAAAGTAAAGCATTTCCTCCGTAAATACTCTCGGGATGAGTTTCAATTTCAGTGCAACCCAATAGCCAATGTACTTCACGTCGGCTTAGACGGCAGCGTTTAGGTAGCAATTCTTGGAGCGTTCGATCGGTGCGCCGCGCTGAGCAAGGAAAGTGTTTCAGCCTTGTTGCGAGGCTTAGGAGACTCTACTCGTGCAGCAAGGCCAGCAACACGTGCACACGTAAGCCAACTAATTTTTAGCTCGGCGTATGGAAACTTGGTAACTTCTGACATAATTAAGCATTGATTAATTTGCAGTGCACCACTCGGGTACCTTACAGAGTGTTTTCTTTTTCTTTCTTTCTTTCTTTCTTTCTTTCTTTCTTTCTTTCTTTCTTTCGATCATACAGAGCTTTAAAATTCGCCTGTGGCAGATAGCGTAAGTGTAGTCCTTGTGCTGGATTACTCGAAGCGACATACATTACACGCCCCAAACATTCATATGCGTCATCGACTAACTTATTAAAAATATTACTAATTAACTTTCTAACTGATAATTTTGCGGCAGATATTGCAATGTAGGAATTGTATACCCGGTGAGTTTGCAAGGCGTATCCACTTGGAACGAATTCGGAGGATTGCACGGGACTTGAGCTATGTGCCGTGAAACTTGTGGTAAAAATGCACTGTATTGTTCCACCTGCATTTTTAACAAATCACCGTTTTGTTCACTGAAGCACAAAAGTAACTGGTACGCTCATGTAGTACTTCATTGTACACTTTGGGAATAAACATACTGAAACTGGTGGCACCCTCAAACTTCGTTTCAGGTGGATACGACTTTCAAACTCATAGGCTACAATTCGTAAGTTGCAATATGTGCCGAGTAATAAGTAATAAAAAGTTAATTAGTGAATTTGTTAATTATTCAATTATGCATTTTTATTCCTCGTACAAATGATGTCTACACATTTGAGTAATCCATCTCAAGGATTAGAATTGTGTTATCTGCCACAGAGGCAATTTTTGAAAGTTCTGTGATGTATGTATGTACGTATGTATGTATGTATGTATGTATGTATGTATGTATGTATGTATGTATGTATGTATGTATGTATGTATGTATGTATGTATGTATGTATGTATGTATGTATGTATGTATGTATGTATGTATGTATGTATGTATGTATGTATGTATGTATGTATGTGGAAACACCCGGTATTATAGACTGCGTGCAGAACAGGGACGCAGCGCCCATGTGTGTGCGTGAGCAATTACCTGGCGGCTTCAATAGCACCCCCGTCCTGTGGTCGTGCCCCTCGGACTCGTTTATGGCGCGTCCGATGATGTGCGGCTCATTTTCGGTGGAGACCACGCCCTCGTACTCTTCTGTGGCCTCCAGACGGGCGGCGCTTCCGACGTTGGCTGTGAAAACGGCGCATGCGCAACAAGAGCTTGTGAACGTGGTCTCTATATATGGCAAACGCTCGCGCTAGATTACGCACCGGTAATAGTGGCAAGCACACACAAAATAAAAAGACGTTACGCTAAAGAAAAAAAAAAGAAAAAGGAAAAAAAGAAGCGCCATTTCGAAGATACCACCCGAGCTTATGTAGACACATCTTGTATCCTATGTGCTTTTTGAAGGTTCGTAATCCTTACAATTTCCTATAAAAAGATCCCTAGAGTGAACTCTGACGCTGAGATCGTTCAGCTCATGTTGCAATGCGCTCTGTGCTACCGAGAGGTAAAATTTATATGACGACCGAGACAAGGACGACAAGGGGCAAGCTATACCAACTGCTTTATCACTGCCTGATTTATCTTCCTCACGCAGGTCTCGAGATCAAGCTGGCAATAATAGTCACGTAAACTGGAACCATGCACCTTGTGATGGTTAATTACTGGCTGAATATCCGCTGTTTTGTCAGTGTGTTCTTGACTTTTTCAACTTTATTTTTCTTCTTTCTAACCAACAGGCATCTATCTGCACACGCTTATTGGACCGCATCCCACGTATGGTCAGCGTTTCATTCACAATAGGCCAATTGGTGGTTTGCGCCTCGTCACCTTTGTCTGGTGTGTCCTATCGTGTTGCTAGTTTTACTCGATTGTGTTCGACGCATTAAAAGATCAACGAGTTTCTCGCTTTACTCAACGTCTGTTCCATCGGGTACATCGTAAGCCAATTGGCACACATTAACGTGCTTTCTCTGTACACATCACGTCCTTATACCGTTTACGGATGTGAGGGTGAGATTTACAGACCGATTTACGCACTCAAGGACCCTTAGGTGTCCTTTAGGGTGTAAGAAGCTCTTGGAAAGACTTAGTGTCGTGCGTCAGTGGTGGCTGCGCCCGAGCCTAGCAGATGCTGTCCAAAAGTCGACGTCATAGACGTCGTTTCGGGATCCCACAATCGCATCCGGCGTATTCAACCTACAATTCGATCCGATTCGATTAAAATATTTATTAGAAAGGATGCCCTGTGACCTAAGGTGGTGGCAAGAGATCGGGTGAAAGGAAGGATTACCTGCCTTCTCAGCGAAGGACAGCAAAGTGTTAATTCTTCTCGTGACGTCTTCTTGCGATTCAAAAGCCTTTGCAGCTTTTGCAGGTTGGCGCTGCCACTGTACGGGCCGTGCGTTTGGACATCACCTATTGCCTGACGTCATGCACCCTCTAGCATTTATCATGTCTCCGTACCAGCACCCATGCGCTCATGTCATGGCGTCATTACAGGAAAGCTAAATAAAATAAGCGCGTTATTGTCTTTCTCTTTCTTGAAAGTTGCGTATTGTGGCTGGCTCTTTTCCTCCAATCCCCCGCATGGTCAAGGTATTTCAAGATCCGTTACCGTTGACGAACATGAACAGGTTAGATCCGATGAGAAAGAACACCAGAAGGCCGGCGACGGCAAAGAACAGTGGCGGTGTGCAGCTGCGGGTAAGAACAGATGCACACATTAGGAAGAATTTGCCAGTATCAGCGCAAAGCATTGTCTTAGCCAATATTAATTTCATCTTCTAGCTCTTCTTTGATCGTGTGTTGGGTTTGTTAGCCTTAATTTCTAAAAGTCTTATCTCCAAGATTGCTGCGACGACGGCGAGCCGTCGCCTGAACGCCTTTGACGTGTAGCGCCCCTAAGTAACCGAAGAGATATAGGCCTCACCCGCCGTGGTTGCTCAGTGGTTATGGTGTTAGGCTGCTGAGCACGAGGTCGCGGGATCGAATCCCGGCCACGGCGGCCGCATTTCGATGGGGGCGAAATGCGAAAACACCCGTGTACTTAGATTTAGGTGCACGTTAAAGAACCCCAGGTGGTCGAAATTTCCGGAGTCTTCCACTACGGCGTGCCTCATAATCAGAAAATGGTTTTGGCACGTAAAACCCCATAATTTATTTTTATATTAAAGATATAGGCCTCCAAGATCTCCGTTGTGGAGCAACGCGCCGCACCGTAGCTTTCCGAGGCGATGCCTCTTCTTGACAATACGAGAGGCAAAATTTTTACATACCTTCGTACGAAATATGATATCATCGTAAGATACTGTGCGTGGGGTTCTGACGGTACGTAGAATTTATTTGAACAGTACACCACATTAAACTGCAATGAACACTGCACCTGTCTGTACCTTCAGTGATTTGATTTCGCTATGAGAGGTTCTTAAGCTTGAGAATGAAAGTAACATGTGTACTTACAATTTCACTGCGTAACGAAAGGGTCACAAACACACACTATTACTGTGCATCCGTCAATGCGCGACGCTTTAACACCGCCCCCAACTAGCACACGTGCCTACCTTTCTCATCAGTTACGATTATGGACGCCTGTGACGTGTACTCGCCGTCTGAAAAAATGAAAATCGAATTATGGCAGGTACGTTAGAGCGACCTCGTCCTGAGCGCTAGAAGTCACGTTCGTAAAGCGGATCAGGCGTCGTCCGATTGTGTTTTTCTTTAGACTAAACATTCTTTTACAGGCTGTTAGCGTAGCGCACGTGAAACTTTTCCAGAAGTGTTGTAAGGCGACGCTGACATATTACTTTGCCACTATTGTCCTAAGTTTGGGAAGACAAATAAAAAAAATGATTATTTATTTTTGTTCACTGGTACCTTGTAAACACGGTTCTTTATATGGTAAATTTGGAGGCAGTCACATTTTAAGGCACCCGTTCTCCAGAAGTTCTGAGATTCGCACTGAATTCGAGGCATTCATAGTCTAGTTTCAACTCGCAGTACAAATATTTTCGAAACTGAGCGCGCCCGAAGCATCAGAAAGGCAGCCCCACTCTTACGTCACACCTAAACGCCCTGCGACGAAGTGCGGAAAGAAGCTCGAATGCCAGCACGAGACGGAAAATGGTGATAAGCGGATCGCTCGTGCTTGCAAAATGACTTACCGTTGTGCCTGGCTAGCATCAACCGTGACGTGCCACGATTGAAACTTCGTCGCGCACTTTGTCGCGCACTTCGTCACGGAGTGTTTCCCTGTGACATAATAGCGGGGCTGCCTTTCTAGCGCTCCACACGCACTCGATGCCGATATTGCCTGCACTGACCTTTAAAATTTGACCATGATTATCTCAAACTAAGTGTGATTTCCAGAAATGAAAAAAGAAATTAATGGGGGTGCTAAAACATGATGATATTCGAATTAGCCCCAATGATCTAACAAATTAACGAGTAATTACTGAATTCTAATAAGGGCACGAATTAACGAGTTAGTTCATTCGGTTTATCAAATTCTTACGTCAGTAGCGTCAAACTATGCCCGCTTTACCTTAAATCTCTTATGCAATGACGCAATGTGCGCTACACTCATATACTTCTTAGTTTGACATCTGCATAGGTTTAAAAATAAAAGCTACATATGCGGTGCTCGTCAACTCTCTATATTCTTTGTATAAAGGTCAAATTATACGGACATATATATTGTAGCTGCTCTTCGACCACCGTTTATGTAGCCGGTTTATGTGTTGGACGTTACGTATGCATATAAATCTACATTTATTACCGACTTGAGACATGATTTATGTGTTGGACGTTACGTATGTATATAAATCTACATTTATTACCGACTTGAGACATGATTAACTAGCCCAAAAAAAGACATCGGACGACAGCGAGGAGCGCACACGACAGAACGCCAAACTTCAACTAAATTTTTACTGCAGAGATACATAGGATGCATGGGATGCGCAGAATCTCGACACAAGTTAGCAACATTCCTTTTTCTCTTCCCCCTCTACCACAGGAGTCATCGCAACAAATACATGGACAGGTTACTCTCCAGATAGGAACGCACCTCCTTGGCGCTGGCCAGGAAGAGGGTGCTTACACCCGCTCTTTTGGTAGGAAACGCTTCGTGTATATCGACCTGCCTCTGGAGCCGCTGGAGCACCCGAGGGCTTTGAAACTGTGCGGTGTAGCTTTTCTGATCTCATCACCTACGGCATTGATGTCCACTAGCCGCTATTGCACTGACAGCTGCCCTATGCTCCCTCAAGCGACCGTTTAAACTTCGACCCGTTTGACCAATATGGCGTACCTTTATATATATATAAAGGCGTACCTTGGCGTACCTTTATATATATATATATATATATATATATATATATATATATATATATATATATATATATATATATATATATATAGATGTATATGGCTTCATGTGGTTGCGTGCACTGCAATATATGTGCCTAAGCACACTGCGGAGACCACCTCTACGACCTCACCACCATAGTATATACATCACTGAAAGATGCGCGTGTTTTAAGCAGGATCAACTGTCTGTCGCAGCAATTTTTCCCCATATACATAGAGCAGGGCTTCCTAGGAAAAACCCTCAGAACAACATTCCATCCAAGTATTTCGTATAACTTTAGTTACACCAACTATAAGACGAAAAATGCTTTCGAGTTCTGCTGATCACTGCTGCAAATTCGCTTGCCGTGGATCGTGGGCACAACCCAGCCAAGAATGAAAAAAAAAGAAAGGAAGTTACAGCTAATACTGCGACGTCGTAAACCGGAGCATGGCAGCACAGTGACGACGTGCCGCCAACTTAACTCACCTTCATCTGCGGCCGTGATCACAGGCTCCATCATGGCGGTCTGTTCGTTATCAGCATCTGAAGATACGAATGTATGGGGATGTCGAGAACACATCGGGCGTGTTCTTAGAACGATAACAGTTGAGAACCAGAAAGTTGGTAATAGGTAGGGGGGGGGGGGGGGGGGGTCTGTTATTGAAAAGCAGGGATGAAGCACGGACACAAGTTTAGAACAAAATGAAGTAGAAAGGTTGCTGGTGTCGTCCTTTCTGTTCTTACTTGTCTCGGTGTTTGCACGCCTTCCTTTCAGTAACGTGAGTAACGTGTTGTCAAAACATGTTTGACCAAATGCGATCCCGTATACTTATATCAACCGGTCCTAAATATTTATTACCTTACGAACGGTCTTTTCTCAACTAACATGGGCAAGGCATCGGCGCTCCCTGTCTAATACGATACTAATGTCTAACGCACTCTATAGATAGTCGGCGAAATATGCGATAGCCTGCGCGAATAACGCTGGTAAAGTAAAGGAAGCGAAACAACGGCTCTCTAAATAACCAACGCGACATGTGCTGTTACCACTGGCTTTTTTACTAGCGTGCCTAACAGCCAACCTCGCCAGGCCTCGCTATCAGGTCGTTTTGGAACTCTGCAACATCATTCGCGGAAAACCGACGTAATCGCAACGCGAATAATACCTGTAAATGTGGCAATTCGCTCGTTTCTTTTTTAACTTCCTCGCTAACATGGCAGTTAACTATCCGGCCCGTCATTCCTCGAAAAAAAAAATGATTATCCGCGCTTACCCATAGCAGGCACCGGATGATCCGTAACGGCTGAAGACGTGAGAGAAAACTTCTTCTTCTAATTAATGCAGCGCTCGTGACGAGAGCCGACTTTCCCACGTCATCGACTTTTTCTTTTAAAAATTGGAAAGGAAACGTGTTCTTTTGAAACACAAATACGTTTTGTGCTGATGTGTCGATCGCGGGTTTTAACTAACCGCGGTTTCGGTTTCAGTGACAATGTAGTGCGTCGATGACACCACACCTGACCTCGGCGAAAATCTGAGCCATCCACGCTTATAATAATACTTTGGTGACAAAAGAAATACTCCCTTGTTAGATGCTGCATATCATGTGTCGTCGTCGTCACAATTAGCCTATATTTAGCTTTGTAATGCCAAACGTAATATATATATAAATATATCGAAACGAGAAGAAAGGGGGTTAACCGAGGGGCCCGATTTTTATTAGTTATATCATAAGAAGCCAACAACCACTGACACCAAGGACAAGGGGAAATCAGTGTTTGGTATATAAGGCGCATTTTGTTGAACTAATTAGTGACCACTTATCTGCCATTACTTATCCACCACTTATCTGCGTGGACGCAGCTACATACCGAGACGGCAAGGCTTTTGCGGTTTCCGTCGTGGACACTCGGGGCAAAGTCATCAACTGTGCTTCCGTCCGGGCGACAAACCCCGTGGTGGCCGAGCTAGTGGCCATTGCACTCGCCATGCAAGACGGTCGGGGAGAAAGCGTGTACAGCGATTCTAAAGTGGCCGTCGGTGCATTCCAGAAAGGCCGGGCAGCCCGGCAGGCAAGTCCAATTCTGAAAGGCGCCAAACACGGCGACACCTCCATACACTCCACCATTTGGTTCCCTGCACACGTCGGGGCGATTGAGGGGGTCTCCTCTGAACCTGAGCGAGTCTGCCCACGAGGCTGCGCGTGGCTTTACCGACCGCGCTGCCCTCGGATCGGGCGTCTCTGTCTCCGGACGCAGAGACGCTCCTACAACGCACAATGAACTTACTAAATTCTTTTACTTAGAGAGAAGGGTTTTCCCGCCGCCTCACTCCAAGCTAAGCAGGCCGTAGGTGCTCACACTTAGACTCCTGCAAGCTAACTCCTACCTAAATCCGGCATCCCTTAATAGAATATATCCCGAGATTTATCCGAATTGTTCTTGCATGGCCTGTGGTGAGGTTGTTACTTTGCTTCATATGCTCTGGGAGTGCGGGTCGCTGGGCCCGAAGTTCACCACGGAAGAGTGGGACGCGCTCCTGCGAAGTCCTGTCTTTGAGGACCAAATCCTGGCCGTCCAGCGCGCCCGCGAAAGGGCCGGCAGGCTAGATCTGTCAGTCCCGTCGTGGGATTAGCGGGTGCGCGTTTTATCGCGCTTTGCTGGACCAAATACAAGTTTATTCACTCACTCACTCACTCACTCACTCACTCACTCACTCACTCACTCACAATGAACCCGCATCTTGCGGTACATTCAAACAATGTAAAATTGTAGAGAGAGAATTGAATAGCTGAGCTATGAGGTCCCAATCGTAGAGCACCCATACACTGTAGCAACAAACATCAGAACAACGTCTTTTGGCTGTGTTCGGGTGAGATAGATAGATAGATAGATAGATAGATAGATAGATAGATAGATAGATAGATAGATAGATAGATAGATAGATAGATAGATAGATAGATAGATAGATAGATAGATAGATATATAGATAGATAGATAGATAGATAGATAGATAGATAGATAGATAGATAGATAGATAGATAGATAGATAGATAGATAGATAGATAGATAGATAGATAGATAGATAGATAGATAGATAGATAGATAGATAGATAGATAGATAGATAGATAGATAGGAAGCCGCAGAATAACAGGAAGAAAAGAAACCCTTCTGTGGTGACGTGGTAAGAGTACCTGACTTGTGAGTGACAGGATGTGAGTTCGGATCCTACTTTCCGGCACCTTTTTCTTTAGCTCTAATTTTGTTATCAGATCATAAATGCCTAATTTTAATAATTCCACCTTTGCGGAGCATCGGAAAGAATGACCGTTGCTCCCTTGAGGAGCATCGGAAAAGGGCAAATGTTAGTCCTCGAAGGAGTAACCGCATGGGCAGTAACAATTCATCCCCTCGCACTTACCCCCACGGGGAGGAATGATTAGGGCAGACCAGTACCGCACCTACAGAAGCAACCTCAATACCCCATTTCCTCCTGTTCTTCTTAGAGTGTATATTAGCTGTCCGTCTGGTGACTTTACACTGGAGGACGCAAGCATACAAAAGGTGCTTACAATTAATGTTTATAACGAAACTGAAACTACTAGACGACTGCAATCGTTGGATGTCAGATAAGTTGTCGGAGACGTCATTGCTGTGCCTGCACAATGCAGAGCGTTTGGCATTTCAAATTTTTGTTGTTGTTGTTGTTGTTGTTGTTGTTGTTGTCACGTAGCAAATCTTCCTACTAAAAAAAAAGAAAAACAAAGAAAGAAAGAAAACTCTGCAGGGTCGTAGATTTCAAGGTTGATCTTCAATATCCCTGTCTTACAAAATATAAACTACATCGTCTGGAAGACTGGAGCACAAATTTATGGGCATTTGTGATAGAAAAATACGCATGGATTTATTCGCCGACGGCATGCGAAGTGAACCTAGTGGAAATACTGCGAACCTGCCTGGCCGTAGATCCCGTTCACTCGGCAACAGCTGCTCGCCCAAAATTCAGGCTGTACGCGAGTAACTCTATCCGTGTTTTCATCCCGAATGTCCATTAACTGCCCCCAGATTATACATTTATGCAATTTTCTGAAGCAGAAATCTCCTGTGGCAAGTCTGAAATCTGTTATTTTGCCGAATTTTGTAATAATTTGGAAAATTTCCTGCACGACACGAAAACAAAAGCAGAAGAAAAAAAAAAGAAAACGAAAAGACGTCAAGTTCTCCCAGGCAGCCAAGCGACGAAGAGGGGAGAATGAAGCTGCTTATTGGGCCGAACATGCGCCAGAAAAGGAAACATTTCGGCAGTAGTACAGTGCCAGTACTGGCACTATAGTCGGCGATGGGGGGCACCCGCCGTGGTCACTTTGTGGCTATGGTGTCGCGCTGCTAAGCATGAGGTCGCGGGATCGAATCCCGGCCGCGGCGGCAGTGTTTCGATGGGGGCGAAATGCAAAAATACCCGTGCACGTAGATTTAGGTGCACGTTAAGGAACCCCCACGTGGTACAAATTATTGTGCCAGGTGGTACAGTGGCTCCATTTCGGCATGCCAAATGATGAGGCCGTGGTTTTGATGAAACCCCATATTTGGATTTTTCTTTTTATCGTCGGATCCAATGACCATGCGGAAATCTGTCTGCCATGTTTATACCTGTACACGATGCATCACTGCAAGTTCAAAAGCCGTCGATCATTTGATTTGTGACGTCTTTATGGTGCTTGCGTCGATTCGAAAATGTACTTTGCACGAGCAAAGCAACGACGCTTTGTTACAAGTACCCCTTTTAGCATGTCTAATTTAAAGTGTATTCTGCTTCTGTTTTGGTAACTTGGTTTGGCGTTATTTTGTTCGTTTTGTGTGAGAGCTCCAAAAGCTGTGCATATTACTCACAAGTTAGAGTAAATCTTCTTACCTCTTTTTTTTTGATGTATGGATTCCCTTCATCACTGTGCCTCAATTCCTCATTGTTGCTGTAAACCCTGTACATGTCTGTCAGATATGTCATGCTATGGTACGTTGACATAGTGTCGAGGGAGCATTCCCCATGTCCAGCTACTAAATGCAGTAACATTTAGTAAACATTCCTTCCTTTCATGTAAAGGAATGAATAAATGGAACAGAATTGAATTCGACTATGTGGGATAAAACTGTGCTGTACAAAGCTTTACGACCAAAAACAAGCGGAACAACGGCGTGGCGGACGGCACTATATGCTGGGAGAAATGGTGCGGGACTATATCATTCAGGACAAGACTACGTGGTGACAATAATACAATGCGGCACTAAATCTCTCGCAACAAAAATATGCCGGATGAAAATTTAATTTGCAGGGTATGCGGGACGAAGTAATGCGGGGCATAATTATGCGGGACGAAGGTACGAGCGATAATGATATGCGGAACAAAGTATCACGCAACAAAGATGTGCCGAACGAAAACTAAATAGACGTAGTATGCAGGACAGAGCTATGCCGCACAAAATTATGCGGGACACTATGCGGTACAAGACTATGAGAGAGATATCCGCGGTACAAATACACATTAACAACCTTCACCGCGGCTTTCTTTTTGGCACGGATCTTCGACCGTCCGGTGTCTCTCTAGGTTATTACATGCAGAAGAAAAACAAAAAAAGAAAGCAATAGAATATGGCCGCTGATTGAGTTGGCGGCCTGTTGTAATATATCTCGTCCTGTTGCATTGTGTGGCAAGCTTCATTCGTTATTTTCACTTCTGCATCGCTCGGCTTAAATTTAGATCTCTTCAAATGCATACTGACATCAAGCACCGTCTTCATTGTGCAACTCTGGTACAGCTGTACAAAAGCAGACAAATAGCATAAAAGAAAACTCTACTACTTCGAACAATTAGCAATAGAAGAAAGTGTGACGTCCGCGACAGGACTCGAACCTGCAATCTTCTGATCCGAAGTCAGACGCCTTATCCATTAGGCCACGCGGACTACGTCGCCCGAACGGAACAAGTATCACCAAGCTGTTGAGTGCCTTGCTCCTCGGCATTTTGGATTTTCATAATATTTGCATACGTAACTACACTTCCGTGGTATTTAAAATTCGTAAGCAGCTTGCTTGCTTCACTTGAATAATGATCCTTTTCAACGTGCATAGGATTACTACATGCGCGTCGCGTATGGAGGAGCGTTACACGTACTGGAAGTCTTGTAGTAATTAGGCGCCATTGCTTGCCCGAAAAGACAACATAAATGTCGTTTGGGGCTTATATTGGTGAGCCCGATATCCTTCTAAATTTAGCTGCAGGCCCTTTTGTGTTATTCCTCACATCGCCAACCATTCCAAACATTTTCCTAAGCTTTCCCATTCGTCAGACATTTAGCGCTCTAGGAAGAAGTCCTGCGCCCCTTGCTCATCAATAAATATGTTTATTGACCCTTTCGAATAGGTTTAGAATTATGTTTAGAAATATGTTTAGGTGACAACAAGAAGAGCAATACCAATAAAGATGACAATACCCACAAAGAAAGGTGACAAGTTTGTGGTGCTCAGTGTTCTCTGCAGATATACAGTATCTAAAATATCGTCATAATGCGTAAATTAGTAAAATGAAGAGATTTATGGAAAAAAAGACATAGGCGTCAATTAGAACGGCCCAGGGATGCCCCTTATCCCTCCTTCCTTGAGCTTCTCCATGAAAGAGGAGGGGAGGGGGGGGGGGGCATGTTCCGCGCTGCATAGTTTAGGCAACCGAATTACCCACTGTGACAAAGGAGAATCTTCAAAGGAGATTATATTTGTACAAAGAAAGTGAACGCTTCTCCTCCCCGGATGCCGGATGACGCCGTCTGGGTCGGGGACTCCGGGAAAATGGCGACCACTAGGTCACTTAATTGTGACGTACTCAAACACACTGAAAAAAATAAAAGAAATAAAAGGAATTCGCATAGAGAAATAATGGAGTTAAATTCCCAAACGTTGTATAAAATGCTCTGTTCAAATTATGTATGGTGTATGTAAGCTACACACTGCTGCATGTTGAAATTTAACATTATTTACACATCTTATTATGGTGTCCCCCTGACAGTTTTTATCTTTGGGACACGCCATCGTGATACTTCTTTGGAACTTGCGCAACTACAACATTACTGCAATACATCTGAATATCCCAAACGTCTGAAAAGAGCACGGCGCATAAGTGGCACGGTGCACAAAATTATGCGGGACAAACTATGCGAGACTGAACTGTGTGGCTCGACATTCTCGCACATCAGAAATGGGCGGCACAAAAATAGGTAGGCAGGGTATGCAGGACGAAGTTATGCGGTACAAACTTACGCAGGACGAAGGCACGAACGATAATAATATCCGGAACAAATCTCACGCCACAAAGATGTGCCGAACGAAAACTAAACAGGCGTGGTATGCAGGACAAAGCTATGTCGGACGAAATTATGCGGGACAAAACGATATGGGAACGAAGTATGCGGTACAAAACTATGTGAGAGATAACTGCGGCACAAATGCATATTAGCAACCTTCACCGCTTCTCTTTTTTTCGGCCCGGCACTGCGAACGTCCGGTGTCTCTCTAGGTTATCACATAGACAGACAGACAGACAGACAGACAGACAGACAGACAGACAGACAGACAGACAGACAGACAGACAGACAGACAGACAGACGGACGGACGGACGGACGGACGGACGGACGGACGGATGGACGGACGGACGGACGGACGGACGGACGGACGGACGGACGGACAGACAGACAGACAGACAGACAGACAGACAGACAGACAGACAGACAGACAGACAGACAGACAGACAGACAGACGGACGGACGGACGGACGGACGGACGGACGGACGGACGGACGGACGGACGGACGGACAGACAGACAGACAGACAGACAGACAGACAGACAGACAGACAGACAGACAGACAGACAGACAGACAGACAGACAGACAGACAGACAGACAGACAGACAGACAGACAGACAGACAGACAGACAGACAGACAGACAGACAGACAGACAGATAGATAGATAGATAGATAGATAGATAGATAGATAGATAGATAGATAGTACTTTTATTCATATCATGCAGAACAAAAAGAAAACAAACAAAGAGGCAATACAATGTGGGCGGTGATCGAGCTGGCGGCTTGTTATAACACATCTGGTCCTGTTGCATTGTGTGACAAGCTTCATTCGTTATTGTCGCTTTTGCATCACTCGGCCTAAATTTATATCCCTTGAAGTGCATGCTGACATTAAATATTTTCTTTATTGTGCAACTGTGATACAGCTCTAGGAAAGCAGACAAGAGCACATAAGAAAAAGAAATCTACTTCGAAGAATTAGCAATTAAAAAAGTGTGACGTCTGCGACAGGACTCGAACCTGCAATCTTCTGATGCGAAGTCACGCCTTATCCATTAGGCCACGCGGACTTTTTTTTTTTTTATTATTGCCGGCATTGACATACACAAACAATACAGAAAAAAGAAAAACATGTCAACAAGAATTTTGCTGGCACGACATATCAAAATTTTTTCAATGCTGCAAGTTTATCTAGCATGTCAATCCATGTTGGTTGTACAGGGACTGCCCGATGGACATCCCTGAACCGTACTACAGATTCAATGAAGTGATCACGTGTAGGTCGCGAATTGACATCAGCATTGTTGAACTACGTTCTAGCTTTCCACAAACTGTGGAGGCCCAGGAGCATTATAGCGTCATACGGAAAAGCCTCCGTTTCTATTGGTAATAATCTTATTCCATGTGGATCTAAAGGTAACTCTTTCTTTAAAGCCCTTTGTAGCACATCCCAGAAAAATATGGGGTCCCAGCAATCTAGAAACGCATGCTCTATTGTTTCAGGTTTCTTGCACAAGAAGCAGTTAATGGACCACGGGACAAAAATACCCCTGTTATACATCCATGTTTTAACTGATGATGTGTTAGTGTGTAGTTTAAAGAAAAAAGTTTTTACCGAAGGGTGCACTGGCATTCTTTTAACCCTTTTGAGGACATCTCCTGGGCCTCCACGGTTTGACATACGGTAAATCGGTACAGGGAGCATAGTGTCAATAAGGTCCTTATACAGTTTTTTCCTATTAATATTGGCGAGATACTGCACAGAAAACCGCACATGCAACATTCTGTACGCAAGCACAACTTCTCGCAGGTAACCTTTAACGGCCCCATGCATTGCTTCACACGAGCATACAACAAATCCTGGAAGGTGACGACATAAAAGCACTTGCATGACTGTGCGAAGAAACACATCATTCTGATCGCGAAGGTACATAAAGCGCGACACAACTTGTCGTACAAATAAATGTGCCTACCCAAGACCCCCTTTCTTTACTGGCAAGAACAAGTTTGTGCGGCTAGTCCTGTCCCAAGTCGATGCCCATATAAGAACGGCGAAGATACCGTGGATTTTTTGGATGTTGATCCGCGAAGCACACAGCACATTCATGACATACAATATCTTGGACGTAAGAAACAGGTTACAGACTGTGGCGCGCGAGAACGTTGACAGCGGTCGCCCCTGGCACGCGTTAGCCTTTTCCTTTGTTCTCGCCACTTGTTCATTCCAGTACGGCTCAGGGTCGCGATAAGAGTCGAGAGGCACGCCTAGGTAGATGGTTGCAGTGGTTGACCACCGAAGTCGAGCGAAGTAGTCTGGCGTTTCTTCCCATTCACTGTGCCAAAACCCATAACTCTTCTCCCAGTTTATTTGCGCCCCGGAGCACTTGCAGAAGGATTCAACTACCGCCACGGCCTCACAGATACTATTTCTATTTGAACAGAATATGGCGATGTCATCGGCATACGCCAATATTTTCACCTGTGTTGACTGTAACCTGAAGCCAGTTATCCGTTCATTGTTTAGGATGGCCTTGCACAAAGGCTCAAGGTAAGCCGCGAATAGCAGGGGCGAGAGCGGACATCCCTGCCTGACAGAAGACAGCACTTGTACATTGTCTGTCAGGTCCCCGTTTACAATCACCCGAGTTGAACAGTTAGCATACGCCATCCTCACACCGTCTGTTATTACGCTTCCTACGTTGGAGTGCTCTAATATGGCGAAGAGAACATCGTGGGAAACACGGTCGAAAGCTTTAGCGAGATCTAGTTGCATCATAGCCACTCGATCGCCAAATACATCACAACATTCTAGTACTCTTCGAGCTACGTCTATGTTCGTGGCGATGCTTCTACATAAGAAAAAGAAATCTACTTCGAACAATTAGCAATAAAAGAAGTGTGATGTCCGCGACAGGACTCGAACCTGCAATCTTCTGATCCGAAGTCAGACGCCTTATCCATTAGGCCACACGGACCACGGCAGACGAACGGAACAAGTATCACCAAGTTCTTCAGTGCATTTGTATTTTTATAATATTTGCGTGCGCAACTACACTTCCATCGTAATTAAAATTCTTAAGCAGCTAGCTCACTTAACTTGATTACTGATCCTCTCCAACGTGCGTAGCCTTAGTAAATGCACGTCGCATGTACACGCACTGAACGTTTTGTAGTAATTAAACGCCATTGCTTGCACAAAGAAAAGAAAGGAACGTAAAATTGCTTCGAGGCTTACATTGGTGACCGCGATATAATTCAACAATTAGCTGTAGATTCTTTTGTGTTATTCCTCACGCCACCATCCATTCCAAACATTTTCTTACGTTTCTCCATTCGTCAGACACTTAACGCGCTAGCAAGAGGTCCGGCACCCCTTGCTCATCAATAAATATATGCAGAGGCCGTTTAGAAGACGTTTAGAAATATGTTTAGGTGACAACAACGAGAGCAACATCAATAAAGATGACGATACCGAAAACGAAAGGTGACAACTTCGTGGTCCTTAATGTTCTATGCAGATATACATTATCTACAATGTCATCACAATGCCTAAATGAGTAAAAGGAAGGGATATATAGAAAAAGATTGTAAGCGTCAATTAGAACGACGCAGGGATGCCCCCCCCCCCTTCCCTAAGCTTCACCAAGGAGGGGGAGGGGGGGAAAGGAGAGTTTCATATCTCTCCCTGCGAAATTATCTTGTCGATAGTTCTGTGCGCCCAAGGTTGTCGGAATGATCACATTGTTTTTAACTACGTCTTTTATCATCGCACGTCTAGTTAGAGCTCCGTTGTCGGCCTCCATACATTTTTGTGAGGCCCTAATGGTAAGGGTGTTACCATTGCGACAAGAAAAGGCCCTTAAACGGTGTAAAAATTTTTACATCGTGTAATTTACTCAATAACCGAAATGAGGTCAAGCCGCATTCAGTCGTAATCACAATCAATAGCAATTATGCGCAGCAGAGCTTATACTCCGACTCACAGTTAAAAAAAAAAAAAAACAAGGAAGAGGTTGAAATTTCGCCGGAAAAGTCCAAGCATTGTCAGCAATAGCAAAGTAAAATGCAATTACACGAAGGAAGATTACACCACCGAGAGACGCTAGGCAAAACTGCGGCTTTTTCATTTGTTGTTACTTCTTTTATGCCGCTTCACCTCCTCTCTCGACCTCAAGTGTGCGCCGTAAACCATCCTCCAACCTGTGGCGAGCACGTCACAATCGGTGATGTAAGACTGCCTTTCAGCAAAGCGAGTCGGGCTGAGTCACTTACGGTACACAATACAGCAAAATACTCGGCTTGTAACGTACGCTCTTCCCCACTGGTCGGTTGCGTATGCTGTCTCAAGTTGGGAAACAAGTTCGTTGTTTTCTGTATACCATATTAGATTAACAATCCTGGCGAATGACGCAAACAGCTTGTACACAGCAGACGACAGAGGCGAGAGGCGTTTTCGCCGGAACAATCGTATGCCCCGAGGTAGCTAGCCCCTTTGTTTTTACTGAGGAGGAAAACTGGTGCCCTATAATGTAAAACTATCGAACCTGTTTTTATTCCAGGCTCTTGACATCAAATATACGTAACCACCGACGTAAGCATTGGGCTATAACGCGCCGCCTTGTTTCAAGAGCCCAATGAAAAGCTCCCCTCATTTCTAGGGGATCACATTCGTTTGTTTTTAAAGCGAATGGCTTTGCCTTCATTGAGCGGTTTTTCGTATTTGATTGGCTGACAAGAGGCGAGGAGCTCAAGCGGAAAGGGTTTCGATAGGGTCGAGACAAGGCAGGGAAAGTAGATAACCGGATGAGGAGTGTGGTGCCGCCTTTCGCCATTGGTCTGCTTCCCCTTGCTTAAGCTGCAGTGGTTCGTACAAAATTTTCGCGCCATCCAACTGAAGGATGAAAACGCCGATGAAGCAGATTCTCAGCGAAGAAGAGTTGGCAGAGCGATGTCGTATACTGCCAAAAGGGCTCAATAAGCTTACACTGACACGCAAACAAATCCAAGCTCCCGTGCAGCTCCGTGTAGCCAGTGCCAGAGCGATCGGCGGGCAGTCATTTTTTATTCGTTTCGGAATGGTCTAGTCTCTGTCTATTCAGGAAATATTTAAGTTTGGTTAGCCATGTTAGCTTCATCTTTAACGCGCGCACGTCCCTTTGACGCAGTGAGTTCTCGCGGTTTGGGATGTCGCGTGACAGACTGGCGAAGTGGGCGCAGGCCGAAATTTTTTTACTAATGGGGAAAAAAAGGCGTCGAGAAAAAAGGCGTTTGAAAAAGGCGTCGAATGAGAAAACATTTTCTTTTGTTCGGTCGAATCACGCGTAAGCAATGTGCACACGTCATGTCAGATAGCGAGTTTTCGCTGTTTTCTCGATGTCGCGTGACACTGGCGAAGTTGGAGTGGCCCGAAAATTTCTTCAGCAATCATAGTGGGCTGATTGCTAGATTGGCCGAGGGCCGCCCAGACGGCAACAGCAATGCCCGACACCGACCGTGACGGGAAATCAAGCGGCTCTCCTAGAAGCGACCGCGTCCGTCGCCCTCCGTGGTAACGAGCGGGAACTGTTCCGCAGAAGGAGCGCGAACGATATCTGTCCCCGGATTGTCTCGTACTTGCTTCGAAGGTTGGACATCGGAGGCGCTGTTCTGTGAATTGTACGACACTTCTGATTGGCAGCAACAAGGCCATCGAATTACCTTGTGTAGGGAACTAGGAAAGAAAAACGCTTTAGAAGCGGACCTTTGGTGCAGAGATGGTGTTGAGGTGTCCTAAAGTCTGCAGACATGCGTGAGCTCTGAGTAGAACCTTACTGCTTGTTTCAATATGTAAATAATGTAAAATAAACATTTATCTTTCGCTTCTACTCGCGGACGTACTCATCTATGTGGCACGAAGTATTCCATGCCAAAACGCTGCCAGGAGTCTGGATGGCATGCAGCCTTGAGATCGAACCTGCGGCTCACGCCAGTCGCCATCATCTGATTCGTGAGTGACTCGGCAAGATGGAGGCTGCAGCCAACGACAATCGCCAGCAACTGGTTCACAAGCTGGCGGTACAGGATGAGTGCCTGGCTTTGCGCTTGAGTCATCGGATCTTTCAGCCTATAGAGTTGTTAAAAGCCGATATAACGCATACAACTGCCCATAAAGATACTGTGGTTGTAGTGTGTCTTAACAGAAACCAGTCTTCAGCATTGATCTGAACCATTTAATAAAGCCAGACCTCATACTTCTGTGGAAGTAATTGGGATGTACAGATATAGCGGAATTCTAATCAATTAGGATTTGCGTCTGCCTGCACTTGATTCGATACGGCGGAGAAGTTGGGGACTTGGTGCTACTTCGGTGGATAGGCGTTTGGTTTCTGTTACATTTTCCAGGCTTCGAATTCTCTTGGGAAAGCAGAATTGAACCGGCGGTAGTTTTTTTTTTTTTACTTGCATTGCAATATGTGCGGGTTTCGCAGCAAGTGTTCTAAAACAGGTGATCCAAAGCTTAAAGTGGTGACTATGGACCTCATGAACTTGAGAAGAGCTAGCTTGTTGCGATTGTGTGAGGAGCTCGAAGTAGCATTAGAGGATAACTGCTTAGAAGTCGAAATTACAGCCATTTCAGAAAGCAACAGTGATCAGGAATACTTTGAATACTTCGGCAACCTATTTCTAAAAGAACAGGAAGCAATTGAGCAGGAGAATGACTGAAAAATGCAGGAGTGGATTAGGCTACAATACGACATATTTAAAGAGAGAAACAGGCAAAGCAGCAGATATGTAAGGCACCGGCAGAAGGGGCCCACGGCAGCTGCGCAGTAGTACGTAGCACGCACGGTTCTAGCGATGGCAGGAAGAGAGGCTAATCGTTCATAGCTGTAGCCGCCTCCACAGACCATGGTGTAGGAGAGGCTAGTCCCTGTGAACCTAAATGCACATTCTTGGCGGATGCCAGATCCGTAGACCGTGGCGTGGAGTTGCTGAGGAGTCCACTGATGACGACCGGATAGAGGGCGACGAGATACTGTACCATCGGAAGGCTAGAGAAGCAGCGAGGCCAACTGTGGACGATTTGGCAGAGTTTTCAAAGGAGTACGTCGGAAAGGTAGCTATTGCAGGAGTCCTAATTGACCTCGACTCATTAGACAAGAGCACCAGTGCAAAGCTCAACCGGCCACAAAAATGCGGTAAAGTAGAATGTAGGCAGGAAAGTCCAGTTGTGGACAGATTATGTGAGCAGCTTTGCGCAAACGAAAATAGCTGCATTGTCCCGAAGTGTTTGAACATCTCCGCCAGTAGAGGTAGCTATGATAGCAATGATTAGAAGTCAGGTTCAGCAATGTCGTGCAGCGAGTGGAAAATGGCCCGCCGGAGCGTTGCGCGAAACTCAAGACCTGCTCCTCACGTTTCTTGACAAGCGACCATGCTTGCGTGAAGTACTAAGTTGTACCACTACCGTGCGCGGAAATAATTTTTGCCGTTTGACTCTGCTGGTTCGGAAATTTCAAAAGCGCGCGTGCACTTACACGACGTTCAGGAGAGCTTCACCTTCCATATTTATAGACTTAAAAAGTAAAATTCTGGGTTTTTACATGCCAGAAAAAAAACGTGATTATGAGACACGCTGTAGTGGGGGACTCGGAGTTTTAATCACCTCGGATTCTTTAATGTGTACCCAGTGTCACGGGCGTTTTTGCATTTCGCACCTATCGAAAAACGGCCGCGCCGCGGCTGGGATTTGAACCCACTACCTCGCGCTCAGCAACGCAATGTCACGGCCACTAAGACACCACGGCGAGTATATCACGACTCGTGTAGGCGGGCTTTCCAACGTTACCGCTGGCTGCGAATGCGGAAGCTTTGTTGAGAAATTTCGATGTGAGCCCAGCACCACACCAGTAGAAGCGGGGAAAAATGCGCTAGGGAAACAGTGGCGTGACTTCGCTCCTTCACCAAACAGTTCTATTTCCTCTGCAATAAGGTACAATTTACGGTCAACACGTTTAGGTAGCTCATATTGTTATGCGCATATCTGCAGCTTATACGTATAAGCTTATTTATATGAATTGAAGCGTCGGTTAATTAAATCACGTACGACCGCAACTACGCTTAGTGTCTTATATTGCGCCTCAAACCCCTTATAGTTTTGAACCAACTAGTCCGAGAGCAAGGGTTAGTCTCGAGCTGCGTCCAGCTCTACGCTATTCCCACTTCGTGACATATTCTCCTCCTCCAGTTCCTTTACGTGCTTTCGCCTATACACCAGATATTTTCGATGATTACTCACTACGCTGATGACCCATGAATGATCCATATGAGAGTACAGTCATTGCATTCCCTCGCGTCACTTATCCTCAACCAAGATGGCCGACCTGCGGCCTTCAACTCTCTCGAAATCGAGATACGTGCTCCGAAAGCTTGGATCGTTCGACGAACGGAGAGCGGCATGGGTAGGGGCACCAGTCTGCAAGATATCGCCTCTTTAGTCCGATGTCCGGCATCTTGATTGGGTCGAACGAGATGTGTGGAAGTGGGAACTTGCGGGATTGTTCGCTTCTCGTCTGCCTTGTTTTTTATTATTAAATAAACAAATAGAGGGTTATCCCTTAAGGGCCGCAACCCCGAAAAGTTCGAGTTCACTGCAAAGCTTGTGACGACATTATTGCAAAGGCCAGCAATAAACAATCTAGTTTTAGAGCCGCCACAATTCATTTGCACTCGATACTACTGCGTGCGCGTCAACGTTGCGCGACAGTCTGGCGGCGTCTCGAGAACTTTCCGCAGACCGTTTATGTGTGCCATTGTAACTAGTGCAGAGATTTTTACTGTACATTCCCTTGTAACGTTCGACCATGCTTTCGCTGGCGGCGAGTGTTCGGCCCGCACACACAAGAAACGCTTCAGACAAGACGCTCGCCGCCCGCTTCCCCTGGAGACAATGCAAACTAGAACATTTTATTAGGTGAAATGGCCCCACCCACCAATTTGTGCGGCCTTAAATGCGTATTTTTTTTTTTTTCATGAACCGTTTCGTGAGGCGCTAAAGGCATAAATGCGACTCTCCAGGGATCGAATCTGGGGCATATAAAGCGTGAGTATGACATTCCAGCTTCGAGTTGTCCAAGTCCCGGTTTTGTACTTCCATGCCTCACGATTACAATGGAGAAGTATCCCAAATCCCTACCCCACCAAAAAGAAAAAAGAACTTTGAAGTGCACGTATTGTCATCATGGAATATATATACGCAAGCTAAAGATCCAGTTCTAAACGCTCACTATACTTTAACATGCACTGCGCCGTAATCTACAGTTTACCACATCGGCAATGCAACACATTGGCAGTCCGTGCTCGTGGCATAGGCGTCTCCCGTAGCAATCAATAAATAGTTGCCATGCTGCGGTGACGCGGCCTGTTGCACCTGGTAACATTGTCTTCACCGTTGCGGCATCGCAGGAAGTCGCATGATTCCCTTCTTTAAAGCGATAGAGCAAGTTGGTTTGCAACATCCGACTCCGTCGCTGAGTAGACTCGCATGGTCCGGGTCGTCAGTCCTGATCCACAGTGTGTGGTAATGTAGGCAGCGCTCATGATGAGCCGATGGCTATATTCACTATGTCCAGTAACAAAGAGTAAATAATAAACGAGGCCCAGCAAACGTCGATTCACATTCAAAAGATACGAAATGTCCGATTGAACCAAAACAAAGAAGGAAGGAAAGAAAGAGAGAACGCCAACGAGACTGAAACAGACTGGTTAGCAGTACTGGTGGACAGACGAATATGAAACGCCTATAAACGAGGAAGGTGAGGAGGCGTGTGGGGCGCTGATGCATTACCAGCGAGTGTCCCAAAAAGGCTAGTTGCGAAGTTGCCACAGTAACAGAGAAAACAAAGCTAAAGTTGTGTACAGTTCATGCGCTAAAATCTGCGTTCCTCAATACAACGTAGCAAATGGCAGTTGAGAGCGAAAACGAAATAAATGACTCCCTAAAAGGTGGCGGCTCATTCCGGAGTCGTCTGGGCACTGAGAATGCCGTACTTGTCCGCCACGTTGACCATCACGATGACCATGCTCAGGACGATGGTCTTCGCGAGCAAGCCAAACAGAAGCTGAAAAAGAAGAGGAGGAGGAGGATTGATCAGTGTATATATATATGACCAGTTAGGAGGAAGAATTACCCGGCGCTAACTCCCGATTTTCCTATTCAAATGCATGTGACAGGCAGAAATGCTCTATCCACAGTCGACAGACGCACGGATTTGAACTTGAATGAAATTTGCTGCACTATTTAGCTGGATTTTACCGACTCTAGGAAGCATAATTTCGATTGAGGGCGTCATATAGTTTTTTTATTCGCGAAACTCGCCGAGTTTTCGCGACCGTGAGGGCTTTGACGTGGCTGTTCCCTGGTCGAATAGGCAAGAACAATCACAGCGGTGGACGCGCACGACATCACCGCCGCTGGGTCCCTTTTACCACCACCAGATAGCGCTAGCCTCCACACATCTGTGACAGCGGCGGCGCCGACCATGCCGATAAAAAATAAAAGAACCAGAAAGCTTGCCTGTGCGCGTCCGCGGCACCGGTAGCGGCATAATCGCATTAGCCTCTACACAGCGCCTCAATAAACCTTTCCTTGTCACTTTGTAGGGGCACCTTTACTTGCCACATTGTGGGGACAACAAACTCTGTTTCGAACCTTTATGCACTCAAACAAAGCTTCACTGTATAGAGATTCTAACTCGTTGGATATGCTGCCTTTTCTTTACTGTAACTGCCCATTATCGTTAACTTAAATATACTCAGTGCCCTTCCACTCTGTGAAGAAGGATGACCAGCGAAGATATGTACGTGAACCCCTGAATGGCGAACTGCACCTCCGGCGTGGGTCGACCCCGCATTGCACTCTCTTGGTTTCTTTTTTTTCTACATGCGGACACGACAGTTGGGAAAGTAGCCAATAACAGCTTCACTGTAAAAAAAAATTGGGGCGGGAACTCTACAATGGGGAATTGTCACATAGTGCGTAACATTCTTTGTAATAATGAATTATGAAGCGTTTACTGTATGCTTGAAACCAAGGCTGCCGAACTTTAAGGGATAAACAGCTGCAGAGAATACGACGCACACAGTGACGATCTACCCAGCAAACTTATGTTTACTGCCATTCTTGTGTTTCGTAAGTAAGAGAAAATTAGGGCAGGAATTTGCCCCCTGGGGAATTGTCATATAGTGCACAGTGTTGTAGAGATGATGATCTCTGTGATCATTACCAATGAAAATTATTCTGTACCCTTGAAATCAACACAGGCGTAATTTAAGAGATAAGCAACTGCAAAAGAATACCACGCCTACTATCAGGATATCCCCAGTACACTTATTTACTGGGGAGATCGCACCGCAATTTGCACGCAGTTTGATCGAACTTTGAAAAATACCGTAATTATTCGTTCCCCTCAAAATAGTGTAAATTACCGGGTATACACGGCTATCCATGCCACGAAGATACCAAAACAAAACACTTTTTTTTTGTGGTAACACCCAGTACCCGTTTAAGTGAATTGCGGTGAACCGCGTGGGAAGTGGGACACGTACCAGCCTCCAGAAGGACACCCGCGCCAATTCGTGCAGCAGGGCGAGCGCCGCCGACGCCGGCATGATGACGTTGGACGAGGCGCCCACGATCACCGGAATCGCGTAATATGTCGGGTGCACGCGCTGTACCTCTGCCTGCGGAGAGGGATCACGGGGCAGGATCACACAGAGGTACACACATTCTTGATCGGGAAGCATTATGCGTCCACCTCCTTTCTTTTTATGTCTCTATACATGTGTTTGTTTTTGCTTTGGTTGATGTGAACAGCCAATGAACCAACGGCGCAAAAAAGTGGACGCCATCAGGCAAACCGCCGTCGCTGCCATGCGCCGTCGTTTGCTATTACTCCGAGTTTCTGACCATCTTTTATCGTTTTATTCTCTTTCTTTTTCGCACTGATGCATTGCCGCGTCGCCTTTCGGAGCCGCTAGTATGATTCCGTCAACATGTTTATCGTTTGCTTATTTTATTTTCCATAAACATATAAAAAATGCGGGTGATCAAGAAAGATGTCCTGTGGCCGACCTGAGCTAATTCCGTCGAGAACGGCATGTTCACATGTCCTCCGTCAACTTGCTCGATCCTTTTACAATTGGTATCACATCCACTCGAGGAACAAAAGCTCCACCGACATGGCTGACGAATTTCCGAGAAATGGTTGTGCCTGAGCAAGACGAAGGCAAGGACATGGATACAAAGGATGCGAAAGGAGACTACAGGAGGAGGACAAACGGTCCGTCTAGCTATGCCGTGAGATGCCTCCTGCGTCCGCACTACTCGACATCACGGCTTTATTGGTGCGCGTAGTGGGTGACTGCACTACTCTCGATCTTGCTGATCACCTGGGGCAGTGCTTTCACATACCGATGGCAACTTCGTAAAATAATTATTTCACGAAGGAGCTGTGGGATGGATGGTGGGCTATCACTGTCTCTCTCTCTCTCTCTTTCTCGCCCTCCTTCTAGTTTTGTTTTTGGGAGGAGCACGCTTTTCTCAACGCGTGCCGCAAATCTCAGAGACCATGGTCTAACTAACCCACGTGGTCTAACTCATACCGTGTATTACTAAAATTACTAGAGGCAACTTTAGCGCTGAGATCATTCAGCTTGTACGGAAATAATAGTTAGTACACGAAAATTTGTTTGATTTTCGTGCTTATGCCTTCAGACTTTTTGTGGCTTTGTTCACATTACACTTCATTTTTCTCGATTGGCCTAAATTTTGAAGCAATGCTATTTTTCTAAACGCACAAATAGTGCACACAGTTTCTGAGACCTCAGCCACGATCACTGCAAATCATGTCATTTTTAAGGCAAAATTTAATTTAGATAATCATTTTGCAGAGTCAGAAAGCCTTTTGATCCCAGAAAGAACAAGTCTAGACGACTCCATCAGCTAGCCTCCATTCTCGTGCTGGCTGAACCACCATACTTGAAGCTCTCACTAGCGCCAATGTTACCTCTAGTAATTTTTATAAGAAACTCTATAGTCGAATCATATACTCGTTGCCCTTCAGTCCTCTAGGACTGCAGTTGCAGTCCTAGCGGAGTCCTGCAGTCCGCCAGGGCTCAAGTCGCCCTTGAGTCCGCTAGGACTGCTACTATACGGACATCCCTTGCGGCAGCAGTGGCGTAGGGAAACTTGTTGCGAGATGAATCTATATCAGGTTTAAGGATGCATGCAGCTATAATGCAGCCCTTATTTCACAAATCGTGCGCTGCCGCATGACCCCTGAGGCAGACTGCGCTTAACACGTGCTCGTCGCCGGGTGTGCACAGACGTGTAGATGACGGTCTCGTGATCGCTGCATTCCACTCACGATGTTCACCACGACTGGCGCCATGACTTGGACGAGCACCCGCTGGCCCGCGGTTTCGGCCATCATCGAGCTGGCGATGGCCAGCAGGACTTGCGCCTCGACCGCGGTGCACTCCTCCCAGAAGGAAGTGGACACCAGCTTGAAGACCTCGTGTGGGATATCGTAGACCTGAGTAGGTTTCATTAATGGTTCGGTAGCCATTGAAATTCCTTACACATCCGGCAATCAGAGATGAGAATGAGCCTCCATTAGTTTGAACATTAGTTCAAAGGCTTTCTTCTTTTTCGCATGCTCCCTAAAAGGAAATAAAAGGCCATCTTATTTATATCTTCCAGGCCTCGCGCAGCATGCCGGAAGTGGGCTACCCGCTGCAAGTGCAATGTATTATTATTTTGTATTACAGTTTTATTATTACTGAAGATTGCGGATGAGCGTGTGAGTGATGGACTAAAGGCGACAGTAAACATATGGCATGTTCTGCAGGTTCACTTCGCCAATTTCACAAGCTGCAAATTGGTGCAGCGCCATACAACCGCGGTGCCTCGGCGAGGTTAGTGCGCAGCTTACAATGTTGGCATTACAACTCAAAAGCTGTTAAAAAATGCAGCAAATTCAACAAGTTGGCATCTATATACACCGCAGCTTAGTGCGCGTGCATAAAGAGCCGAAACACGAGTTTGTGTTTATCGAATGTCCGTACCAATTGACACGGAAGGATTTATTCAGGCTGCCGCGGACGTACGAAGGCAAGCCTTCTGGTTCTCTTTTTTTTTTGTGCTCCGCACGGCCTGTGCCGCCGCCTGCGCCAACATAACTAGACAGCGTTACAGACGTTGGCTTGCGCGGTTGCACGGAGACGAGCGCCATCTGGTCGTGGAATGCAGAGGCGCGCTTCCTGCTCTGTGATTGGTTGGCCTATTCGGCTAGAGGACAGCTACGCAGCAGCAGTCTTGGTCACAAGAACCCGGAAAGGCTTGCAAAGAAAAATCTTCGCCTTTAAAAGCAAAGCACAAGGTCGGTGGAGAGGCTCGGCAGCTTAACTGGCATGGATTTACGAATCCTTGCGTGAACTTCGCCGGTTCTTTACGCCCTTGATTGTGATCACGCTATGCAGCAATCACACGCCCCTTTACAATTAGCACGTTTATCTACTTGTAAGGAATACTCTTTATTCACACGTTGGGGGCGTCGAAGTTGTAGCCGGGAGAGTGCTCGAGCTATAAATCGCCAGAAAAATCGTCAGAATAACCAGAAAGCAACACAAAGCGACGACACGGCAGCGCTTCCACCAGATAGCGAAGAGTGCGTCGTCATAGGTCGCCGACACCGGCGTAGTGGCCGCCGCGGATTGTGTCTCGGTGGCGCAATTACGGGACGAAGAGTGCAAGTGGTGGGCACCTTACGGCCGAGATTGTGGCATCCTGCATTGCTTGCAGTACTTCTCCCTGGGTGTTGCTAGCGCTATGCCAGCGGTTAACGATAAGCAATACAGTTTCAAGAGATCAGCACCCAGCTATACACGAAGGAAACGTTGAGTTCAATAAACCACTATAATGAACAAGAAATACTTAAGGCGAATGCTTGGCATCTGTCTGTGTGTCTGCCTGTCCGGGTGTGTGTGTATGTGTGTGCGTGTGCGTGTGCGTGTGTGTGTGTATGTGCGTGTGCGTGTGCGTGTGCGTGTGTGTGTGTGTGTGTGTGTGTGTGTGTGTGTGTGTGTGTGTGTGTGTGTGGGCGCGTGCGTGCGTATACCTGCAGTAGCTTCGACGAGACTTGGGTGGCCCCGATGAACAAGAGGATGCTCCACGGCACCACTTGCCAGATCTGCCGGACGAAGTCGAATGCAGCTTCCAGGCATGACGTAACCAAGCTCGTGGCGAGCATCATCGACGTCAGCGCACTAAGTAGAGCCACCCTGCATGTGGCCCATGCATTTGAGCACCTATTATTGCGTTTTCTGTTTACAGTTAGTGTTCAAGTAGGGGTTACTGAGCGGGGAAAATGTCAGTGCATTACAGCACAAATACTATGGAGACGGGGAAGCGCGAGAGGTCCACGGCAACCGCGAGTGAGGCGCTACGCCAAGCAACTGACCTTTCGATGTCTCATCTTAAACATACACATTGGGCTGCCCACGTTCATCTGTGCACTACGCCTTGCCTAGTACCAAGTGGTCACGGTCCTTTATATGTCTCCTAGTGTCTCACCCTCACCACATCGATTCCAAACTGACTCACTCGACTCAACACTCGGGCAATCTGCTCACGGTTCACCTTTCTGAGCATCATCAACTCTTCCCTGCTTCATCTGTTCCCGCCAACACCCGCCTTTTAAGAGGAGGCGCCGGCGCTGCGTATTAGCCGCCGCTTGGACGTTATTGCGTGAAATGGAGTCGAGGTAGCGCGGATGCGATTTAGCGTTGACGTGAAATCCCGAGTGCGAACACTTGCATGCTACATCTCTCCCCTTACGCATGACTCCATCGCTGTGGCGTCGTATATGATGGGAAAAACGCGAACTGCATGCGAACGTTTGTGAGCATAACGGGCTCACCTACTCAAGGAAACTGCTATCGGCTTTCCTGTATTATAAATCCTTGGCGCCAATACATTGAAATCAGTTACGAACCAGTTGCAAAGAACGCGTTTCCCTCGGTCGATAGACAATTTGATTATACCAATAAAGAAGCCGATTCCGTAATAAAAAAATAATGACGATTACGATACTCCTTAATTCGAAATTTGAGCGCAGCTCTATGCGTGAATCCCTGTCGTGCGGCACAAAGCAAATGGGGCGAAGTGTAGCGCGACTGCCTCGCTAATCGCAGGAAATCGCGAGACGAAGCGCGTGGGTGACGTGTGGGCGCGATTCACAGCAGCCGCCGCAGACAGACCTTCGCTCATGGAGTGCTTTGTTTCCGCATATGGTATCGGTGGACGCGCTCGCCGCTTGACATTGGTGAGCAGACGACGGCATGCTACTCTGGCGCCATCTCGTAGCGGTAGTCGCCGTTGAGCTCGCCTTGCGCGGCACTACGCATTCCGCCTCATGACACCGCTGCAACCTACTCCTCCGCTTTCCTCCTCGCGCTCTTTTCGCTATCGCAGTCTTTCATTCCCCGCTGGGCTCCGTGTTCACTTTTTCATCCTTCGCTATGCTCGTTTGCTCGGCTACGCCGATGCCCAACGCAGGAACGGGCGCCTAAGAGCTGCAGCATAGTGAATGGATTTCAGCAAGAGGGCACACTCGGCGAAAACTGGCAACAAGAAATGCGTCACGCTAGTATTAATGACAACCGTTTGCTGCCGCGAGAGTCAGCAAAAAATAATTTGAAATAAAGTTAACAGATATTGTTTTATTTTTTTCTATTCTTCTCGGCAAAAGTACAAATATGTGCGTATAAATTAAGTTACACTTAATTAGGTTACGCCAGTGACGCGCCAGATGTATGCGTCATACGTCAGACACGCTGGCGACGCGAGCGAGGCCGGCTGCGCATGTGAGCGTTCGCGACCCATCTGCCTGTTTTTCTTTTTTTGGATTTAGCCATGTATCGTGGGCTCCCGGCATATTCTTGCGTTCCTTCTGCACTTGTGACGCAGTTAGCAAAAAAAGCTCAACTATTCTGGCGCATTCGATTTGAGTTAATGACTCGGTACTGGAGATGTTTGCGACGCTTTTTGTGAATCCCTCATTGTTGTTACTAATTTCGGTAGTTCTTGGGCGCGCTCGCATCGCCTGGTGTTGTGATGCAGAGGAAACCAGCTCGGCCACGTGAAGCAGTTTTTTCGCGTGTACTGAATCTTACTGGGACAAGTTCGTGACGCTTTCTCTGACCCTCAAAATAATTGCAAATAATTTCTTTGTCTTTTGGGATAATATTGAGGCACACTCGTCGCATCTGTCGTAACGCAGTGAAATGCAGCTCGGCCGTGGTTATGAAATTAGTTTGGCATGTACCGAGTCTTAGTGGGACAAGTTTGTGACGCTTTTTTATGGCCCCGCCACAAGATATGCCTTCTTTCGGTACTCACGCTTGTCGAAAACGCGATGATCGATTGCCAAGAGTGATAACACTGGAGTGTGTTGCTTGCGCTGGCAGAACGTGCAAAAGATAACCCCACAGAGCTCAAACAACAGGAATTAGTAACTCGAAAATTCTGTGTTCCGAGAGACTGAAAACAGGGCTTTTCCCCCAAGAATTTGTCTTAAGTGCGAGTAGAAGGAATTTTGCGAGCATCCAACATTGTCTGTTTGAGAGCCTGTGTTGTGGCTATCTCTCTGTATACGTAGCGTACTATCGCGTCGATTGAAGCCATCTTCTTTTTGAAACGCGCAGTCATCCATTTGATTTTTTTTTAAGTGCGGAAAATAAGGCCCGTGAATGCTTGCAAATCGGATGTTTTCGTGGTATTCACGGCACTGTTTGGAATTAGTCGGATATTTTCTACGCCATGTGTGTAAAAGGAAATTGCTCTTGTTTGTAATGCCGCCCACTCACCATTTTCGCACGTTTCGTCTCTATATGCATTATTCCTAAAATGTGGTAAAACCAAAAGGGCATATGCTTGTAATTAAATTTTTTTCAGCTGACGTCGTCCGGTCGAGAATCGTACGCCAACTACTGCTGCTTACGCCGTTCCACAACGTTGGATAAATTAACAAAAAACCCGGAACGAGCATTTATATAGGGTAAAATAAACATTTCATCATTTCACAAGGCGTTATGCGTCTTCTTCGTGAAATTGCACGAGGCACATATTCAAAGGAGGTTTGTAGAGATCGTTCGCAATCATTTTTTTACTTAACAGCACAAGTATTCCGCACTAAGACGCGCGTGGGCGAGCATTAGAACCAAAAAAATGAAGGAAATGCAGTGCTTATCAGCGCAGCAGGTTCAACGCGTTCCAGCTAGCGTTCAAAACGCGCGCACCCAGAACCGAAATTGAAGGTTGGTTCAGGGATTAATGCGGGCGGCTTGGTGCGCTGCAGTCAATTCGGCCGCTATTCTCTATGGCAGTGTCCGCTCTTGTTAAATCCTTTCTCTATGGCTGCGCTGTAAAATTCCCTTGGAGTGTCCATATGTTTCTTATCGCGATGAAACACGTTGATTTATTCTACAATGAACTGTTTAAACAGCCCGCTGAACATGCGGAGATTGCGCTTGGAGCCAACCATGACGGCAGGGTCACGAGATACTACTTTGATTAACCTACATAGTTTCTCAAAGTATCTAGGTAGATTATATTCCACTGTTTTTAAAAACAATGATATCTAAAAAAAATATTTCAGCAGTCCAATGCATTTGTACACATAGCATGAACTTCTTAACTAATGAATGCTTGAAAACACATGCACTGTCTATCACTATTACAAAATAAAATTGAAAAAAAAATGCGGGAACTGCTCTGGAATTGTCTAAGTATGCGTCAGCTTATCTGCAAATTTCAGTTGGCCGACCGCCAAATTTCAGTTTGGCCAACACCAAATTTCAAGCTAGCCAACCTCCAAATTTAGGTTGACCCACCTCGATATTCCAGTTGGGCCACCACTTAATTTCATGTTGGCCGAAATCAAAATTTGAATTTAGCCCAACCTCAAATTTCGGTTGGCGCACCCCAAAATCTTAAGTTGGCCCACCTCCAAATTTATCTTGGCCCACCCTCCAAGTTTAAGTTTCCCCACCCTCAAATTTCAAGTTGGCCCACCCTGAAATGTAAGCTGGCCCAACCTGAAATTTAGGTTGGGTTACTCCCAAATTTACGTTGGCCCACCCCCACATTTCAAATTGGTCCACCCCAAATGTTATTTTAACCCACCCCCATATTTCAGGCTGACCCACCTCCAAGTTTAAGTTGGCCCACCCAAAATTTCGGTTAAACCACTCCAAATTTCAAGTTGGCTCATCTCCAAATTTAAGAAGGCCGTCCTCCATATTTCAAGTTGGCCCACTTCCAATTTTCAGGTTTTCCGGACCGGAAACTACAGTTTGCCCACCGCTACCATAAGCATCCCTATGTATTTTCTGTGGAGCCCTATGTAACCCTATGAGTCTTCTTTCAGATCTATTTTTTCTTTTGCTTTCAATTGTTCCTGATCGCAAATATACCTATCATCTACGTTTACACTATTGTAACTATTGAAAGCCTTAACTTCGCAAATTGCGCATTTTTGTGCAGATGTAAGCCATTACACTTTTCGCGTGACGGGCCCAGGGGTGTTTGCCAAAGAATGCTGAGGCATAAAACGGGGCCAATATAATAATGGAGAGCATTTTTTCTAGTTTTTTTCTCACTTGCCCTCGTTTTCGATTCCTGTTCGGTTTCTTAGACATGAACATGCACAAACAACTCGCCCATCTGTAAGGAAATTTGATTATTGATTGACAGTTTTCGAAAGTTTCGCGTCAAAATTAACGTATACGAAGCCTTAGTGATATCTCGGGTTAAGCGAGGCGAAATCCGTCGCTTGCTATAGAACCAACTGTATTGACAAGCTGGTTAACGGTTGCACATGAAAAATAAAAAAAAAAAGAAAGAAATGTAGTGTTGCAATTTTGGCGAAGAAAATAGTTAAAAATCCCCCAAAATATCAGATTTATGCAGAGCCATGACTGCATCGTGCGTCAGGTCCACGATTGCACATCCTCCGCACGCACCTTTAGCCCTACTTGCACGGCTTGCTTCGAACGCACCCGCCCAACGCGTGTTGAGCCAGGTTTCATTGACAAAGAATGATTTGAGAAACGCTATGTCGAATGAGACACTGCAAGCTCTCCTTCACCTGAAGCTTGGTCTGGCAGAGAGTGGGGACTGCTGCAAGGGACTCCGCAAGGGTCAATATTATCTCCTTTCCTCTTCAACATCGGACTTAGAAAACTTGCTTTACAACTGGAAAACATCCCAAAACTCGGATGTGCCTTCTATGCCGACGATATCACTCTATGGGCAACCAAGGGTTCATACGGCGACAGAGAAAACACGTTACTCACAGCTATCGGATACATCGAGTCATACCTAACCACAGCAGGAATGAGGTGTGCCCCACACAAGTCGGAGTACCTTCAAGTCCGGCCTAAGCAAACTAAGGAACATCGAGCCCCGCCAATACATCTCGAGATTGCCGGGCAACCTATAAAGCGCGTCCCGACCGCACGCATACTAGGTATGCACATCCAGGAGAACAACGGCATAAAGCTAGCCTCAGAGAAATTAAATCACGTTATAAGAAGCACCGCATCACTCATCGCCAGAGTAGCGCGCAGCAAAGATGGTTTCACAGAGGACGAAACCTTAAGACTGGTACAAGCCCTCGTCATCAGCCGTGTCACGTACGTGCTACCGTATCAAGTCAAGCGCAAAAGCGAGACAGAACGCATGGACACTCTTATAAGAACCGCGTACAAAACGGCCTTACAGCTACCGGCAAGCACAAGCACAAAGAAATTACTAGCGCTAGGCGTATACAACACCTTTGAGGAGCTAGCAAGTGCCACGCTCATAGCGCAGAGGGAGCGCCTCAACAAGACTCAACAGGGAAGACACCTTCTTCAACGGCTAGGGTACCCGCTGACACCTCAGTACTGCAAAGAAGAAACACAACTCTTGCCTAACCACATTAGAGAGAACATTGTAGTAGACCCTATCCCCAAGAACATGCACCCCACCCACAATCAGGAGAGAAGAGCAGCGCGTGCCCGCATGTTGCACAAACGTTGTTTCAGAGACCCGGATACGTACTACACGGACGCTAGCCCGTATCCCTCGTCGCCACGTTGCGGGCTCAAATACACAATCGCCGTTGTCAATCAGGGGAACCTGGTAGCCTCAGCCTCCATCCGCGCCACATGCAGCGCAGCAGCAGAAGCAGCAGCAATCGCTCTCGCACTTCGCGACGCTGAGAGCAAGGGAAGGTCCGCCCGTGTCCTTACTGACTCACAAGCGGCTTGTCGTTTATACCTGAATGGAACACTCCCTATACAAGCCATTCGAATCCTGGGTCGCACACTACAATGGACCCACGGTATCGTCTGGTGCCCCGGGCACGAAGGCCTGCGGGGCAACGAAGAGGCGGACTGCGCAGCTCGAGGTCTCACTAGCCGAGCGGCAGACCACACCGTTCTTCAGCCCCCGACAGACCGACGAGCGACCCACGAGTTATTAACGACAGGTCAACAAATACTACAGGACCAACGGCTCGGAAGAACGCAATACGCTCCCCCACACAAAGCTCTCAATAAACTCCAAGCAAGGGACTGGCGCCGCCTGCAAACTAACACATACCCACACTTGTCTCGTCTACACGCAATCTACCGAGACAGTTATACGTCCCGAACATGTCCCTGGTGTAGCAACCACACAGCGACACTCGCGCACATAACACATGAATGCACCGACCGTCCGGGCGACGCAATTTCGCCACGAGTCACAACACACACACTCACTACGTGGTCTTGGGAGGCGAGACTCTCCGAACTGGACCTGGGAAGCCAACTGGCGACCCTCGACCAGGCCCGGCGAGCCGCGATCGCCAGTGGAGCCCTGTCAGAGGGAACCACCCAGGAATAAACCGCGCAACGGTTTCTGCAATAATAAAGTTTCTCCTCCTCCTCCTCCTCCTCCTCGGCATTTCAACATGGTCCATGTGACAGTGGAAGTTAATTCAAATGGGGCTATATTGCATATTTCATCCATTTGCGTAAATCCTCAGTGTGAGAAAAATGAACCGGTACTCTACACAATGTCTTTTTTCCCCCGTTCTTTGTTTTAGTCAAGCAGCTACATATTACGTGAAAGTTGCGATTGTTTCATGGTACTTCTTGAACGATGCATTTTATTACAATGAGCCGCTCTGTAAATATATGAAATACGATGTGCGTCCAGAGTGAAGATGGCAATGCAATAGCTTACCAAAGGTCGGCCAGTGATTGCCTTGCCAACGTCAGGATGATAACTCGTCGGTTTTCATACCGTACTCCTGCGACAACTTTCTTCCCTATAAGCATTGTGCGTACGAGTAACTGCAAATATGGCTTACTTTTTATATGCACGTACTTTATTATCATTGTAATTTCTCATTTGTTGTCTGACTAGTCATTACATTGTACATTGTTCATGCGTATTTTCCAGCTCTGATGAGCTGGAAATTACTATAATATTATTATTATTATTTATTATTATTATTTTTATTATTATTTTATTATATGATTATTTATATAATTATTTTTGCACACATCGCAGTGGTGGTTGGGCAAAGAGTTCTTGTCAGTTTGCAAAGGTACACATGGAGTTCTACTGACTTCTTATTTTGATGTATAGTGGTTCAATTTCTTAGATAAAGGGCTTTACTTTGTACTTCATGACAGCCATGCGCGACCCATATAAATCGATTTTGTGTGTTCCCTAGCGGAATTACATTTCTTTATTCTTTTTTTTTCATGTCACACTGAAAATAAGGTGCGTTAAACTCTTTTCGATACCAATACAACCTGTATATTTGCCAGCACCGTAATCAGGTGGCAATTAAAACTAAAAACTTTAATTCATCTCTAATGTTGTGGGTCGTTCTGTTTGTTCCCATTGAAAGGCTACTTGCAGTCAAAACTGCCGCTTCTTCGCACGAGAAAAGCGCCAAGATTCAAGTTTTCTGCAGAGTCGATTGTGCCTCTAAGCGGCAGCATTTCCTAAGTGAGCGGCGAGCTGCTTTCGAGTAAACTGAAGAAGAGAGTGGAAGAGAAATGTTTATTTTATGACTCAAGCTTAGGGCACGCATCCCCACTTTAACTCCTTGACCGCGGGCTCGCTCTTGGGCACGGGAACGGGAACAGCCAGACTGATCCTCGATGTTGGAGCTGGCAATAGTTTGCTTGACTCATACACAAAAATGCCTCGGGTACAGCGGGGCTTGAACTAAAGTCAACTAAGATCGTGGTAAATACAAATAACGCCATGAGCAAATCGAAAAAGAAATAGTTGCGCTCATTGTAACAATCAGTGGTGTACAAATCCACGTCTGAGTGGCAGCTCTAAGGAGAATTCTTTTCGTAGGTCTTGAGGTCAGTGTTGTGCTGGTTGCAAGCGGCAGAAGTAATCTTGGCGCCGAAAATGCGCGGCGAGATTTCGACACCATTTACACAAAATATAAGACACCTGTAGAACATCATCAAACGTCTAGGCTATGTTTTTGGCTACTCTTCAATTTTGAAAAATTTGAGTTCGGTCATTTTTGGGCTATACTTTGAGATCGCTTGGCTTTTATTCTTGGGGGCCATCTGGCAACCCTGCTCGCGGATCAAGCAAGAGCCATCTCGACGTCGCGCACGTCGGAGCGTGTCGGCGCGTCAGGATATTTTGGCTGTGCCAGTGCGCCGAAACATAGACGCTGTTGTACGCGCCAACGTGACGTAGCGTGAGTGCGCGCAGGCGTTCACGCTACGTCGGACTAAACACGCGCCTTGTGGCTCACCGGTGGTCGATGTTGAGGAGATGTGAAGGCAGGTACGTCGCCACAAATACTGCCACGTAAGCAGCGCAGGCGAATTGCGCGCCTCTGCGAACATGAAAAAAGTGTAATGTGCAGTCATTATATGAACCTTCACTCGTTTAATTGGCGGCAATGAAGAATAACAGTGGTGTTAGCCAAGTTGCGCCAGCGTTAATGTGGCAACGTTTGACAAGCACTGAAATTCCATTACCCTTAACCCGGCGTTTACCAATTTCACGACTGTGGCCTACTGCTTCTAATGTGCGTAACCGCTTGTTTGATAAACCATAAATTCAATAAATGATAAGGTGCCACGGCACAATGAAAATCACTGTTAAACCTCGAGTTCGGGTAGTTCTTGCTACTTCTAATAAATAATTTAGTGGGTTATGCCGTAGAGTTATTCAAAAACAAAGCAAAACACAGCCCTGCTCTAAGAGGCATGCTCATCGTTAAGGGTGCTGTACGCGGGTTTTATATGAAATCCCCCCTTACGTGCATCCACTGTTATATAGGAGAAACGCGAAGGTGTATCAGCGACCACCCACGTGGCCATGCGGCTTCGCCTAATGACTCTCCTCACAGTCATCTTGCTACCCGTTGTCAGAGCTGAGATTGCATCCGGATCTTTGAAAAGCGCGAGGTAGTTATAAAGTGTAGCGCGAATAACGGGCATGCGAGATTTTGGAGGCCTTTAGCTTTTCGGAGATGCGGGAGGTGTGGATCAACTCTCTGTCCCTTTTCGTATAGTGACAAAAAAAATAGAAGATATGTCCTGCTGGTTTCTGTCCCTCGGTGACGTGTCACCTTCCTCGAGCATTTATACGCCACTTCATTAAACGAAGCATTTATTTGTTAGTCTATGCCTCTATTATTTGGTTGTAAGCCTTTGGTCCCATATGCCTATTTTATCTGTCCCGTGTCACGCTGTTTCCTATTCTATTGTTTGGCAATGGGCACCTTTCGGCACGCTAAATCAAGGGTGAGAAGCGCTATTGACGCCCCACTTTGTATAATGGCGCGGGCTATCTTATAATAATGAAGGCCGCCGCGCTTGGAGGGCGAAAAATGCCACTGCCCTGGTTAACGGCTGTAAATACTGAAATCAGTCGAACCCCATCACCCGTAAGATCTGAAGGTCCTAATATACGCAAACGCTTTCTTACTAACAGGCATTGGAAAGCCAATTCATCAAGCTTAGTTAAACTTAGCGAACGGGCAGGGACCGTTTATTGCTTATCTAATTATTAATATACATGGTGTCCCAACTATCATGCACCACGATTTAAGTATTTCCAAATGCCGGGTAGCTGTACAGAACCAAGGCAATTTTGTATGCCGTCGATTGGAGATACTGAGATTAGTTTTTGCATTCAACCTAATTACATCATCATCATCATCATCATCATCATCATCATCATCATCATCATCATCATCATCATCATCATCATCAGCCTGGTTATGCCCACTGCAGGGCAAATGCCTCTCCCATACTTCTCCAACTACCCCGGTCATGTACTAATTGTGGCCATGTTGTCCCTGCAAACTTCCTAATCTCATCCACCCACCTAACTTTCTGCCGCCCTCTGCTACGCTTTCCTTCCCTTGGAATCCATTCCGTAACTCTTAATGACCATCGGTTATCTTCCCTCCTCATTACGCGTCCTGCCCATGCCCATTACTTTTTCTTGGTTTCAACTAAGATGTCATTAACTCGCGTTTCTTCCCTCACCCAATCTGCTCTTTTCTTATCCCATAACGTTACACCTATCATTCGTATTTCCATAGCTCGTTGCGTCGTCCTCAATTTAAGTAGAACCCTTTTCCTAAGCCTCCAGGTTTCTGCCCCGTACGTGAGTACTGGTAAGACACAGCTGCTATAAACTTTTCTCTTGAGGGATAATGGCAACCTGCTCTTCATGATCTGAGAATGCCTGCCAAACGCACCCCAGCCCATTCTTATTCTTCTGATTATTTCAGTCTCATGATCCGGATCCGCGTTCAGTACCTGCCATATGGAGATATATTACCTTACCACTTCCAGTGCCTCACTACCTATTGTAAACTGCTGTTGCCTTCCCAGACTGTTAAATATTACTTTAGTTTTCTGTAGATTAATTTTTAGACCCACCCTTCGGCTTAGCCTCTCCAGGTCAGTGAGCATGCATTGCAGTTGGTCCCCTCAGTTACTAAGCAAGGCAATATCATCAGCAAATCGCAAGTTACTAAGGTAATCTATATTAACTCTTATCCCCAATTCTTCCCAATACAGGTCTCTGAATACCTCCTGTAAACACGCTGTGAATAGCATCGGAGAGATCGTATCTCCCTGCCTGACGCCTTTCTTTATTGGGATTTCGTTGCTTTCTTTATGGAGGACTACGGTGGCTGTGGAGTCACTATAGATATCTTTCAGTGTTTTTACATACGGCTCGTCTACACCCTGATTCCGCAATGCCTCCATGAGTGCTGAGGTTTCGACTGAATCAAACGCTTTCTCGTAATCAATGAAAGCTATATATAAAGGTTGGTTATATTCCGCACATTTTTCTATCACCTGATTGATAGTGTGAATATGGTCAATTGTTGAGTAGCCTTTACGGAATCCTGCCTGGTCCTTTGGTTGACGGAAGTCTAAGGTGTTCCTGATTCTATTTGCAATTACCTTAGTAAATACTTTGTAGGCAACGGACAGTAAACTGATCGGTCTATAATTTTTCAAGTCTTTGGCGTCTCCTTTCTTACAGATTAGGATTATGTTAGCGTTTTTCCAAGATTCCGGTACGCTCGAAGTCATGAGGCATTGCGTATACTGGGTGGCCAGTTTCCCTAGAACAATCTGCCCACCATCCTTCAACAAATCTGCTGTTACCTGATCCTCTCCAGCTGCCTTCCCCCTTTGCATAGCTCCCAAGGCTTTCTTTACTTCTTCCGGTGTTACGTGTGGGATTTCGAATTTCTCTAGACTATTCTCTCTTCCATTATCGTCGTGGGTGCCACTGGTACTGTATAAATCTCTATAGAACTCCTCAGCCACTTGAACTATCTCGTCCATATTAGTAATGATATTGCCGGCTTTGTCTCTTAACGCATACATCTGATTCTTGCCAATTCCTAGTTTCTTCTTTACTGCTTTTAGGCTTCCTCCGTTCCTGAGAGCATGTTCAATTCTATCCATATTATACTTCCTTATGTCAGCTGTCTTACGCTTGTTGGTTAACTTCGAAAGTTCTGCCAGTTCTATTCTAGCTGTAGGGTTAGAGGCTTTCATACATTTGCGTACATAATAAGTCCTAATTATTTATTCTCAAATATTATCGCTAGATAAAAAGTGTCAATGTGAAAATTGTAAAGCCACACGGAAAACTTCCGATACAGCTTTCTGTTTCTCAATGCGTGCTACATAAAAGCATGTTTATTTCTCGAGCGTGAAAGAAGCCCGCGAATACAGGCAAAGTGCGTCGAGCGGCCAACCGCGCGACTGGCCGCTTAAGACTAATTACGTAATTAGGCGGAATGCAAGAAATAATCTGAGTATCTCCAAGCGACGGCAAACAACATTACCTTGGTTCTGTCTAGATACGTGGTATATGCATATCTTTAAATCTAGGAGCATGACAGCTGGCATACCCTGCATACCTTATGTGTAGATTGCTTTGCTCACCCTATATAAATAAATACAAAATATGTATTCCATTCGCACAGTAAGCAAGGACCCAACACTGCAGCACTGGAAGGTGCACGGCGTGTCTCATAATCAGAAATTGGTTTTGGCACGTAAAACCCAATAATTTGATTTTTAACAGCACAATGCACCACGGCCAAAATGAGGTGGTAGAGTAACAACTTTACCTTCATGCACCTGACGACATCCTGTTTTGTAAATAGCCCGTAAAGAGAAATGGTCAGTTGCAGTAATTGCCGCGGCTAGAAACAAACTTGCAAAGCGATAATTACGAACTTTCTTTTTGCATCTTTTTTACGAAATTTTGCTACGGAGTTTCCGCGTACTATATGCCTGCTGTGCACCGGCGGTAGATTCTGGAAGTTATCTATGAGAACCGTGTTTTATCATGTCGCGGCATGTTATATCAGTCGCGTTATCAATCCACGTAATCTGGGTCTCACCTCTGCTGCCGCTGCCGGTATGCGCGCTTCTCGCGAGCAGCTCTCTTGACGGCCAGGTTCTCCGACGAGTACGGCTCCGGATCACTGAGCCACGGGAGACGACGACACATTGCTGGCGCCCGACTCTTATGAGAATTGTGGACATTCCATAAAATTCACGTGAACTACCTCTAACCTTTTATAAAAACCTCTCTAGAAAACCCGCAGAACTTCGCTGTCAACTTTTCCGAGGTACTTATGTGGCTTCCGTTTCCCGATACTCTCGTGTAACTTTTGGGCTTCGCCGATTTCTTTGTTTCTTTTTAGTCAAGCACATGTGTAATCCACATGTTTCATGGTTTGGCAAACATTCAGATGAGTGAGTGAGTGATTTCTTTGAATAAAACTAGAAATCTTGGAAACTCCACCTACTAAACTCCTACGCACGGTCAACTGATTCATGGTTATGAACTTCATTTTTTTACCGCAACGTTCTCACTATAATCCCATTAAAATTACGTATTGATGGATGGTTTAGCAACGATCCTAATTCGAGAGTGAGAGATATTTAACTGCTAGTCCTAACCGGAATTTTTTTGCGAATCGCTTTTCAGTTACCTGTGCGGTTGTGCAATTTATTACTGCATATGCTGCTGTATTGAGTTCACGCTACGTTTCTATGAAAATTACTTTATTCATGGAGGATTTAGTCAGAGGGGCTCATAAGTCGAGATTGAATCGGGTTATGACTTCTAATTACAACAGCAATCACAACACAATTCCTGTTACTAACATCTATAACTGATGCAGCTGTGTCAGTACGATGCACAGCAATGTTGTTCAATGCAAAAAGAAAGAAATCGCAGATATATGCAAGTGCAAGCCATTGACAGATCAATACGAGCGAAGCTGTATAAAGAAGCTCTCGTACCCTTTGGAAGTTTTCCTATTCTAGCTTGCCCTTGCCTAAAACATTGCAAACGTCTCACATCATTCGGCAGAATTTCCGTCGTTATAACCTAATGCTTTAGGCGGGCACTTCGCAATATCAGAGCTTAGTACTTTACTGTAAGCTACTTCCGACGTATGTTCTCGTAGTCTGCGCTGCTGGCTGTTCTACGTCGACATTCGATGGCGACCGCGTCACCACGCGCCGCCGCAGTTCGATGATCGTTGCGGAACTCCGCTTAAGAGGCCAGCAGTGACGCAATTTTGGGTCGTGTAAGAAAGCCTAGGTACAGATAATGTAGATTCAGAACAGTCTAGGCGCAAAATTACACAAATGAAGAACGAATGAATGCGCCGCGAAAGGCTCGGAAATCTCGGCGTTCATGACAGCGGAACCGGAAAAAAATAAATGCTCGCCATTATAAGCTCGCCAGAAGTTGCGTGCAACGCCGGCTGCGCGACTCCTCGGCGTGACCTCCGAGATCGGCCACCGCCTCCGGCCATCCGCGGGGCGCGTAAGAATCTTAGAGGCAGCATGAGACTTGCACTATAGCTGCTAACCACTAGGGGCGCGGGTAGTTGGCTTGGGAGCTCCTAAAGGCCTGCTAACAATAATAGTAGTAACAAGAAGAAAAGCTAGGCAATTACCAGCCCTGCAACGTTGGCAAGGTTGGTGTAGTAGTCTTTACTGCTGAGTCATCAGCATTTCAGCCAAGTTAAATCTGCTTCCCATCGATCTTTTAACAGCTTCGCCGCAACACTTGCAGAAATCTGCGAGAGTCCGTTTACTACGACAACACTGCCTCGTTCCGCGCACAATGCCGCGTGCAATGGCTGCCTCACTGTGGCCTGACGTAGACCAACCAGATGACCGCGCTGCAGGTGACCAGCGCCAGCAGCACCCCGGGAAGTGTCAGGATCGCCCACGTGACGCTGGAGACGGAGCGCTGTGCCATGCGCGACCTGCGACGCGAGTTGCTTCGTCACTGCAACGCTTGGTCGGTCACGTGGCGCTTTAAGGAAGTACCAACTCATTGGTCGCAGGCTTAGCGAAAGTTTTCATATTATTCGTATTAGATTTAATAGTTTTCCATACTATGTCTACGATATATATATATATATATATATATATATATATATATATATATATATATATATATATATATATATATATATATATATATATATGTATTTATACTCCTATATAATAGGAGTATTATAGACCGCATTAGATCAGTGCAGTCACGAAGTGATTGCTTGTCGGCCCATTAGACCTTCGCACCGGGTGAATATAATTCTGTACGTAATTTGTATTTATGCATATAGAATGTAATAGTGCTTGCAAATTGGCAAATAAAAATACGTATAAAGTTCACCGCCAGTTAGCATAATTACAAAGATTTAATTATAATCTTGGCAAGCATAGTAGCAGACGAAGATTGTGCATATTTATGTCGGCATTTGTATTGTGATTTTCACTAAGGCCAACTTATTTTGATTGGGCTTGATATGTCACTTATTTACAATAGGAAGCCACTGCATGAGTAATGCCGTGCATTAGCAAAGTAGTATTAGTGTAGTGGTAGTAGTAGTACTCGTCTGTTGTAAATAATAATAATAATAATAATAATAATAATAATAATAATAATAATAATACTTCACGTACTAAATACATCTTTGTGTTTTGGAACGACCAGTGGAAAGGAGCATTAAATGCTTTCTGTGGGATATTCCTCATAATACTGAACATTTTATCGAGAACCCCAGCACCACTAGCACCACTTCGTGATCCAAATTGTGCTTGAATATACGTAACATGTGAGAGACTGCATGTAGTGAAATGATGGGTGAGCACTTGAACTGACCATGTGTCCGTGCGTACGTATACGCAAGCTTCTCGAATTGATTTTCAAACATTCGTTGGGCTAATAGCTGCCAGTTGTGCTAAATTGTCTTGAAGAAGCCGAGTGGTCTCCAATTGAAAATCACAATCTCTTATTTGACTGGACCGTTGATTGTCAACAAACGAATCGGCTATTGGTTTTCACTGGAATTACTTGCTGGCTAGGCTAATAGGCTCTTGGAAATCGATAACCATATGCAAATATGCAATTTTTCCATAAAAATGTTCGTTAATGTTTGAAATGTCAGACAGGAAAGGCTTCTTCGACAAAAGACGCGCTCGGTCATATTACCATCGCTCCATCTTAACATGATGTCATGCTGTAGTTGCCATGCGCAGTGAAGTCCATATAGGGATGTGCACTTAAATAAAGAAGTTGAAAGTTATCTTCTTACATTGTTGTTCTAAAATATGTCCTTTTTTATCGGTGCTCTTTCCCAGTATGAGAAACCAATTATCCCCAAATTACTGCTTTGGTCAATTTCGTTAACTCGAGCGGTACCTTCTGCGGCGAATACCGCAAGTCTATCGCCAAGCGTGGACACCTGAACTATTACTCGCAGAAAGGAACCCTCGAGTCATCAGGACTTGGTGTTACGAAGAATTTCCTTCCAAACAAAGATCCAGTGAGGACAACAGCCTACAACATGAAATGCTGGGTGGGCAAAGAGTGAAGATGGCGACACGGATACGTCCCCTAGCTGATCACTACCCGAACAGCATTCTAGCACGGCCATGGGGAATGCAGCCATTGTGGGACATTTGCACTTACGCGAGAGAGACGCCTCTGAGCGCCTGCTTGTTGCCGCCCGCATGGAAGCTGCAGATGTTTCCCAGGACGCTCATCAGCGACGGACCCAGAATGAAGGCGTTGTGCACGTCCATGCGACCGCTGCAAAACCAGGTACCACATGGTACCACGTTATTACGAACAGAATGATGACCGCAGTATGTCCCTGTTCTGCTAAGCGGAAGTGCCACGTGTGGTCACCTACGTGTGAGAAAACACAACTAGCTAGCCTTAGCTAGCCAGCCTTTTGATGAGGACACATGGTACTTTTAAACGTTCCTTGGTTCCGCACTACTACGAACAAGGAGACAAAATTCACGAGTAGATTTTCGTTGGCGCCCCGTACGGCCCACTGCGATGTCCACTGTTAAATTGAACACTTGAGCATTTGGATCACGTGCTGACTTTTCCCCTTTCGCAAGCGTGGAATAGCCTGGCTTCCGGGCAGATTACTTGTGGCGGGTGGCCCTGGCAGCTTTCTACACACATTTTCAGTGCATTGGCCCGCCTTCATTCCAGCACTTGCAGCTCGAGCGCAAGCAAACTGACAACCGCTCATTGAACCGTCGTTATTTACAATGGTGTGCACTGTACGTCTAATTCTGCGTTACACTCTGACGCAACGGTACCGCGCTCAAGTGTGCGCAGTCGCCGCGACAACGTTGCTTCGGCGATGATGAGACCCTCTACAAGCAGCCCGCTGCGCCGGCGTAACCAACGGGAACAGCAGCGTCGGACGTCCTCGGATGCACGCGATGCGGAGATAGAGCTCGATTGCCAGAAAAAAGAATATCAAACTTGCATTTTCTTGAACCTGAGGACCAATCAAACCTCAAAAGAGTCGCTCCGCCTGTTCGGCGTCGCGGATATCAAAGCAATTTCTCGTATTTCGGCTGCTGCTGCTGCCCTGTGAAAGCTGTCCGGAGCACACTTAAGAATCCAATACTTGGCTAACTTGTGATATGATGTTGTCCGTCTTTAACGATTAAAAACATAACAAGGCCCGCGAAGATGACGCCAAATTTCACGACATCAAGGTAACACGGTGCAGGAACTTCAAGGCAGCGTCGCCATCTGTCCTTCGTGTATGCGTCTTTTCTGGCTTGCCTATCACCTCCACCTTTCAGGGTAGGAGTGGAATTTTTTTTTTTTATGTATTGCAGTAGCGTAATATTAGCTGTATTGTGAATCATCTCAACCTAATTTTCTCATTAATGTCTCTTTATTTAGCATTTGACTTTTTAGCCTGCAGGTTTGCTAATGAACCTGTTCGACGTGTCAGTCACATTGTAAGTTAGAAGGAAAGAAAAAAACAGCGCCGCCTGCACAGGGCATGCACTGTACTCGCCTTCTGGTCTTCTTCTGGGTTGCGGTTCCAAACTGGCTCCCTATGTGGCTTGCTGCAAGGGAGAGGGAAGGCATGCTGATATATTTTCGTGTCCGTGCTATAAAGTTGGGGCACAAATCGGGATACATGTCAAAAACCGCCTCATTGCCAAAATTCCTCATCGCTTCCGCTCCGATTGGGTCACACGGCTGGGACGGCCTCTCTGATTGGCCCAGAACAACGATGTGCCCCCGATGACGGGGGGACTTGTTAGCGCACACAGCTTCTACTTGACGCAATGAAAAAGTGGGAAATCCTAAACCTAATGTCAGTACTGCTTTAAAATGAATGAAGAATATTGAACAGAGGAGGCACGGCGCCCTGACCGGTCATGGACTGTCGGGCACTGACACCGCTTCGCGTGTAGAGAGTGTCGTCGAACAAGTGGCTCCTGGAGCCCATCGCGGGGCGCGGCGCGGTGGGTCGGCGGCCCCGGTGCCAGCCGCTGCTCTCGCCGCACGACGACATGCTTCCCACGGAGAGCTTGGACGGCCCGCTGGGCCCACGGCTGCCAGTCGGCGTGTGCAAGGGGCTGCGAACGCAATCACGCATTATACCACCTGCGTTTAATATGAATGCGAAATTTTTTTCTCCTTTTGCTGTATAATGTTTTCTAACACTGGCCATTATTATTTGCTTCTTTAAATATTTCATTGTTCTCGCGCATTACTGATGATGTATTATGTATAAAGTGTACCAATTTTACTACTTTGTATATTTGATTGCTTGCCGCATACATTTAGTTCCTTTTCTTGTGTCTACATTGTTGCACAGTATTCCCATGGTGTTTGTAGGTTCTAGAGGTCTCACAGGAGTACCAACCACCGCGCGTTCGAGCTTAGCGAGCCATAGGGCTGCGTCGGCCGTCAGCGCAATTGAAAAGTTGGCTAACCGTGACGACATCATCATTAAACCCGCTGATAAAGGTGGCGCAGTCGTCATTATGGTCAAATCCAGTTACATAACAGAGGCTCACAGACAACTTAATGACCAGTCATTCTACAGGCATCTGAGTTACGACCCGACCGAGCAGTTCAAAACCATGGTAAAGGACACTTTAGACAATCTCGCGAAAGAAAACAAGATAGAAAAATCTATAGTCAAGTCATTAGTTCCCCTAAGCCCGGTAGCTGGTAGATTTTATCTCCTTCCTAAAATCCATAAGGAAAACAACCCAGGGCGACCAATAGTTTCAGGAATAGGTACCGTCACAGAGAATTTGTCCCGCTTTGTAGATAACCTTATCAGTTCAATTCCTCCTAAATTTTCTTCTTATATCAAAGACACTAACCACTTCCTGTCTGATATCGCTGACTTGTGTGTTCCAAGTGACGCTCTTCTAGTCACACTGGACGTGGCGTCGCTGTACACGAACATTCCCCATACAGATGGGATTCAATCTGTACTCCGTGCATATAACGATTCTGTAGATGACAAACCCATCGACGATTCTACCCTTGGCATAATTCTAACACTAATCCTTGAACTCAACAACTTTGAATTCGACGGCGAACATTACGTTCAAACCAGTGGTACCTCCATGGGCACAAAAATAGGTCCCAATTATGCTAACATTTTCATGGGCATACTACAACAAAGTTTCCTCGATACTCGTGACCTTAAACCATTCTATTACAAACGCTTCATCGATGACATTTTCTTAGTTTGGCGCCATGGTGAAGCTGCATTACTTTCCTTCATTACCGACTTTAACAACGCCGCACCATCAATTTCCTTTTCCCATTCCTATTCATCACTCAGCATAAACTTTCTTGACGTCTCGGTATCTCTGTGCAATGGTAACCTAACGACAAATCTTTACAGAAAGCCCACTGACCGACAGCGATATCTGCATTTTAAAAGCAGCCATGTCAAGCATTGCAAAACGAGCATTCCGTACAGCCAAGCTATCCGGTTCAAAAGAATTTGTTCGGACAATAGTGAATTCACTCGCAACTGTAACCAGCTTCGTGACGCACTAACCGTACAGAAATACCCTTCACAAATAATTGACGATGCCCTTAAACGGGCCGACTGTCTCGACCGGAAGGAACTTATCTGCACGGACAAGCGATCGGCGCCGATTTCACGAACTAACCTTATCCTAACACACTCTGCATCTATTCCTAACGTGTCCCACATTCTTAGGAAGCATTATAACTTACTAACACAAAGCGACCGTCTTAAACACATTTTCACGGAATCGCCAAGGGTTGTCTATCGTCGCTCTAGGAATCTGCGTGACCTAGTAACCTCTTCCAAGACTAAAGCGATTGCTCCTGCTGGTTGTCATCCCTGCAATAAGCCCCGTTGTAAAGTTTGTACACACATGACCACATCAAAGACTGCTAGAAGCACAGCATCCAATTTTTCAGTTAAAATCAACGGCGACTTCACTTGCGACAGCAATAACGTCATCTATCTGCTTGAATGTTCAGTATGTCATATGCAGTATATCGGTCAGACCGAAACATCATTTCGCGTCAGATTCAATAACCACAAAGCACACGTTAACAGCCTGCCAAACCTACCATTATCTAAACATGTTCGACTGCCAGGTCATACGTTTGACAATATCAGTGTAACCATAATACAATCACGTTTCAAATCGCACCATGATCGAGAAGTACGAGAATCCTTTCTCATCCATAAATTTAACACTGTGTCATCCGGCATCAACGAGAGCGTAGGAAAAGTGTCGTGCCTTTCTGCCATATCTTGATGTGCATGTTCTTGTAAAGAATTGACAAAGCATGCCAAATCAGTTTTTCCATGTCGCAATCGATATCATGTTGTACTTCATGTACAATCATCATGACACGTCAACGATATTTAATGCATATCATTTATCGTGCTTAAGTTATATTTGCTGCTGTACTGTTTTTTTTCTATTTGCAATTGTACACGTGCATGTACTACTGATTATGCCCACGCGCACATGCCCATAAAAGCGGCTGCGCGCTTCTATGTGTGTTTATTCTGACGAAGGCCGTGCCACGGCCGAAACGTTAAAAACATTAAAGATGCAATTTTCGTAAGTGTGCACCTTCGTTTCTAAAACTACCTATGCACCGGACCCACAGAACTTCTCATTGAACTATATATATATATATATATATATATATATATATATATATATATATATATATATATATATATATATATATATATATATATATATATGCATCTTGCCTGAAGTACCTCATTTTGACAAGTCTTGCGATTTGCCACAACCGCCTAATTGGCATCTTGACAATTAAAACAAAAAACTAAAAGTAAGATATTTATACAAAATGAAATAATTGAAGGTAGCGGATTAAAAATTGCTGGCGATTTCTCTACACGACTCTAAGCAACATTTGCTTGGTCTTGTTCGGTACACCATTACGCGTTATTGAAAAGCTCCGCGTGCGATAGCTGGGACATCCTACCTTGTATACACGTTTGGCAGGCATGGGGGTACATTTGAGGATATAGGACAAAGCGCGTAATGGGCCGCAAACGATCGATTTCTAAAACTAACGTCGCTATATGTGACGGTCATTTACAGGAAACCCTGCAACTATGCCTCATTGGCCGCAACGATAAACAAATTCGCGCAGAACTCGTCGCATTAAGTTTTTCTCAGGAATACGCTTAAACCACCCACGCGATTCCCGCCAGCCACCGAACTTATATTCGGGATTAATATATTGGGTAGTCGCTTCTGAGGCAATCTTGAAAGGTATTCGAGGCAATTGTGTACAGGTCATAAGGAACAATGATTTAGCACGAGGATGCAAGACTGCGGGCGAGGCGTGCGCACCTGATGAGCCTGTATTTTTCGGGACCGAAGTCGACCGAGGAGGCCCGCCGGGCGAAGCGTGTCGGTGTGGCCGATGTCTTGAGAATCGTCGACAAGCTCCTCCTCCCGTGCGCGTGTCTCGGGTCCAGTTCTTCCAAGTGCGCCAAGGCCGTGGACTGCGACGCAATCGAACGCGTTAAACATCGCGTACAGCTCGAACGACCTCGCCATCGGGACAAGGTACACAGCCGCGGCATAAATCGTGATCTCATAAGAAAAGAAAAAAAAAACGCAGTATACCGGCTCTTTGTGTCCTCGGTACTGTTTATTGAACACTGTCATTCGTTCGATTATATTTGCAATGACTATGCTCAACCTTTCGGTGCAAACGCGTCTGCAGCAACAATAATTGGCGCATAGTTCAGTAAAAAAAAAAAAAACCACTAACCAATGTCTAATCCGTAGAATCCACCCACTGCCCTTATATTCATATGGTCGATATCTAGGGCTGATCGTGCGCGAAGAGATAAACATTTCAAGCACGAAAGTGCATGGTAGATTTTTTTTTTTTTTTGTACAGCGATGCTACTATACTTGGACTATAATCGATCGAAAGCGATTATATGCATATATATTAAATGTATCCTGAGAGAACTAAATAATTCCCAAAGTTAATATTTGAGGCAGTAGGTGGGAGGGGGGCAGGGAGGAGTATTCTGGGGATGACGTGCTAAAGATTTATTGCTAATCCATCGTTATTATTTATTTATTTATTTATTTATTTAGTTATTTATTTATTCATTTATTTATTTATTGCATGATTTGAGGCGCTATACACAGCAGTTACAAGGATTCGCCGCTGCGCTGAAAAAATAAACAAGAAAATCGTCAAAACTTTAAATTTGCCAGAAGTTAAAGTCATACCATGGGTGACATGTAATTGCAGTTTTGCAGAAAATTACCGGGATGGATCAAATATAAAGGAGATGATCATTTCATACTTTTCTTATTTGTAGTAAGCAACAAGCCAATTACGTTAAAAAATTTAATTATGGGGTTTTACGTGCCAACGCCAATTTCTGATTATGAGGCACGCAGTAGTGGAGGACTCCGGAAATTTCGACCACCTGGGGTTCTTTAACGTGCACCTAAATCTAAGCACACGGGTGTTTTCGCCCCCATCGAAATGCGGCCGCCATGGCCGGGATTCGATCCCGCGACCTCGTGCTCAGCAGCCCAACACCATAACCACTGAGCAACCACGGCGGGTGAGCCAAGTGCGTGTATATTGTTTTTCTACATAACCTAGTAATTTATGAACGCCTTTCTCTCAGCGAGTCGTTACGTTTTCTTTTATCCGGTCCTCACACGCACAACTGCGTTGTGTCATCAGCCAGTTGCACACATATACATCCCCTGCGTCGTCATCATCGTCGAGTCGTTGGTCTCCCAGAGCTGGGTGAAAGTCGTAGGGATGTAATTCAGGGCAATAAGAAGTGTGTTGTCGCGATGTCCGAGCTATTTTCCATAATTCTGCGCGTGTTACAGTGTGCGGTCGGGCGGGGTCATGGAGAAGAATCACTTTACGCATTGGTTGGTCGTGCCGTTTACGGTGATAAGCATGTCAACCACAATGACGAGGCTTGCTTCAAGATCGTGCAAGAACTTACGCTCGAGCAAGAAATCTATCTGCAAAATGCTGTCGTAAAAAAAAGAAAAGTTGGACGCGGCTTTTCAGCTTGCAGCCGAGCCTTACTCGCCCGTGGTGGACGATCGTCGTTATCGTTTTCAACCTCTTCACGACCTTTCACAAGTTTCTGATGGCAGGGAAACACACGCGGCCTTTACAAGGTTTGATACCCGAGCAGTGCCGTCATTTTGTGCACTGTTTCGATCGGTTTTACGGCCGGACGTGCCAGAGACTTTATAATACGTAGCGCAAACGACGGCTGCATCATTTTCATGGACATCGGATGACAGATTACTGAAGCAATGCGACGAGATCGGACGGCTGCTGACGGCACTGCTGAATCACGTACCTAACACACCCTCAGTAGACGGCGCGCACCAACCCATAAAACGAGCTGAACAGAAAATAAATGTCTCATTTACATTTGATCCAACCTCTTGCTTGGAAACGCGTCACGAAGCTTTACAAGTGTACTGTAAGAGCGGCACAGCTCCATGTCGTGAAAGAACTCAAGAGGCTACAAGATGACCCATTGACGTATTAAGGACAAATGACATACTGATGCGATAGGGGACATCATATGAGTAATGCGTGGGCAAAATTTCAGGAGCATCAGTTAACGCGAAAATTCCCTAACAAGGCTTGTTATTAACTGCCATTATCAACTATGCTTCCCAGTACCCTCAGATAATTCTATCTGTCCCATCGAGCTCATATGTTGTGAAAGTGGGGGGAATATGAAGTGTAATGTGTGGCGGTACTTCGTGGCTTATTTATAGGCCTCGCAAAAAATTTATCAGGGTTCATTTTCTATATATCTTCATTCTTTAAACGAAGCCCACAGTTTCCGCAGTCTCCTGGTTGCACTAAACAAGCACTTGGTTTGTGCTTGGTGATAGTACCGGGCTTGTTATGTGTAATGCGTAGGCAAAGTTCAAACAGTGAGGGGCAATTACAATCTTTGCAGTGAAATACGTATGTAAGCGCTCCAGAAGATCGTGTGTTTCGCGAACGGCGCTAAATTCAGCCCACTCTGCTGTATTCAAGTTCATGATGTCCAAAGAGAACTACTGTACAACACGGACTTGATATTTGGTAGAAGGAGCAATGCTAAGGGTGATATTCGGAGAAACTTTAGCCTTTATAACTTACGACTGTTGCGCATAATTACGGAAACTGCCATTCTTTTCTACATTCATGGTTTATGCGAGGCGTCAGAGGTATCCTCAGTGAATCAAACGACTCATTTTGTTATAATGATTTCATTCAAATAAGGAGCAGTTTATGTGGGGTGTGTAGACAAAGTGAAATGTGTATTGCTTAACTAAGGCTTTCGCCCTAAGTTGCTTATGCGAGTGCTTCAGAGCGTTATCACTGCATTTTAAGAAAGGTGTACAATTACTCACCTAATAATTACCTATAACAACCACCAAGATGAAATTTAATGAATATAGAGCTAACGTTATGGTTGCGTGCATGCCAAGTTAAATGCGCGTGGGTGAAGTGGAGCCTTCGCTGAATATTCATTGACCACGAAAGCGCGTTATGGGGGTAATGTTTCAAATGGGTGTGCGATATATGCGGGCAACGGTTCAAAATGCCACGTCTATTTACAGGTAAGTAAAGTTCTTAATGTAGCTGCTCGAAAGTGAAACACTTCGCTGGGGATTGGGCTGTGAGTTTGCAAGATCGTACAAGTCTGCCGTCTTCCCCCCCCCCCCTCCCCCCCTCCCACATCTGCGAGTTCAGTGATGCGGGGCAAGAATATTTCTAATGCCCTGCAGTTAAAGAAGCTTTCACAAGCAAGGCGCTACCAACGCTGCTGCTTCCATGAACCTCTCCGCAGGTTTTCGTTTCTAAAATCCTGATGTAGGCTGGCTATCACTGGCTGCTGTACGAAGACGTCGGCATTCTGAAAACTGCAATATTCTTCTACAGAAAGGCTAAAACTGACACTGGTTATTACGACGACGTGTAGGCGGTTGCATACTAAGATGGTCAAGTCTGCGCTACGAAGGCTCACCTCTCGTTTCACGAAGGGCACCTTGTCGTTCGTCTGCGGTTCCTTGACGCCGGTTTCAAAGGACACGGCGGATTGCTTTCGCTTCTCCTCCAACTTAAATCTGGCGTGAGAGTTGCTGGAAATGAAGCGTGGCGTCGGGGCACGAATGTCACTCGCAGTGGAGGCCTGCGTTTGCTCTACCGGTGTTACTACGTCTTCCGTCGGCACCTCGGAAGCGAACCCGGACGCTGCTAGGGGCCCCGCCTGTGTCGCAGGGACGATTGATGTCACAGACGTCTTGAGAGCATCTACGGGGTTCGGGGCAGGCTGCACGTGTTTTCCGTTCGCCACATTCTCCGGACAAACCACCTCGCCGGACCCGAGCTTCGTCGCCATCTTGGTTTCCCTGTCTGCGCGGTCTTTGCCTGTCTTATTTCGGTCGGAGCTGCGGCCAGCGCGTTTAGTGGGCGGCTTTGACGTACGGGAATTCTTGGAGGGCTCCTTCACATTCGCGCCGTCGTCTTGTTCGCGCTCGCGCTTGGATTCCGACGCCGCTGCCATCGCATTCACCTCCGGCTCGCTTGATTGCGGTTGCGCAGACGATGACGTTTTCCTCAGCTGCTCGTCGTCTGCAGAAGTGCGACGCCTATCGTGGGCACCTTCGGCGCCAGTCAGTTGCCCCGCATTAAGAGGCACGGCCGGGTGGCTCGTTGCAGCGCTGCTCTCTAGGCCTTCTTTTAGGAACGGAATAGCTTCGAACGCTATGGCCTCCTGATGTCGATCTCCTAACGCGGAACGGGAAGCCGCGTTCAAGTCTTCTGTCACGTGCCTTAACTCGGTTTTCTCGTTCGGAGAGCCCTCGGCTGCTTCTGGCGGCTGATCGCTGACAGGCGTGCCACCTTTGGAACGCGCCGATTCGCCGCAGGACGACTTCGAGCTAGTGCTATCCGCGCTCCTCTTAGCGGATCGCTTTCTTTTTTTCGTGCCTGTGATCTTGTCCTTCCCCGAGTGCGTCTTTTGACGGCCCTTCTTGCCACGTTTGGCATCTTTACCTGCTTTCTTAGCCGGTGTAACCTCGCTAAGCCCCGGAGCAGGCGTTAAGCAATTGCCTTCGACGATCCGCTGACCAAAATTATTGCAGACTTGACCATGAGCGTCCTTTCCGACGCAACTTTGTGGTTTTTCGTCGACAGTGGTCACCTGATCAGAAGTTGGTCCATCGGCGTGGCGTTCAAGGTTAGGACTGCCGACGCGGTCAGGCTCGGGCGGAACCGGCTTCCTGTCGGGCGTGCGAGTGTCAGTGATCGTTGGGGTCAGGTAAGCAGCAGCAGAAGAAGCAGGCTTTGCTTGAATTCCAGGCCAAAACTCCTCTATACATGGAGTAACGAGCGTCTCAGTGTCCGTGACAGCGGCAGGGGTGTGGGTCTGAGAATAGAGTTCGGGCTCGCGCGGACTCAAAGTGCGAACCCTACTTGACGTGACCTTCACAAGCTTGGTCGTAATGGGTCTTTGAGCTGAAGAGCGACTGTCGAAAGTCATCGTGCTCGAGCTAGAAACCTGTCCTTTATTCGCTGGAGCAACATCGAGTTCAGACGACTCCACTACGGAAACCAGCGGTGTGGGCGCCTGGGTCAATGTGGCCGACGTACTGCTCTGAAACGACAGGTCGGGCTTCTGCGACGCTGCATCCACAGTGGCAGTGGCGACAGTCGCGGCATCGTCTTTGGCGGCTGGAGGTAGCGGCGGTGTCGAATGACAAAAGAAATCGCTTTCCGCATTCCCGAAGTTCTCGTTGCAGTGACCCCGCGATAGCCTGCTGGGCGACTCTGAAACAGTGACCTCGGCGAGCCCGCTGCCCCTCGCTTCCGTCTGTTCCTCGACACTCGCTACAGGTCCCTCGCCATGATGCGTGGCCGCGTCCCTCGCGTTTTGGGCCAACTTAGACGGCGCTAAAGAGAAGCGCCTACCGATGAGCTTGCCGGCGAAGACGCTCACCCTTCGGTACCACGCGGGACGCGCCTTGCCCTCCGTGGTTGAAGTACTCGTGTCTTTGGTTTCCTTGGTGTTCGGGGTGTTATGATGTTGCTGGTTTTCGCGCCAGAAGAAGACGCTGAAAGCGCGGCTTTTCTTTCGCGACGCTTGCCTCGACGTGCTTGTGTCCATGACGGAGTGCCCGGACCCGCCCGCTTTGCTGCTCCCTGGCGCGAATGGCTGAGAGAGGCCGAACTGAGACACGGCCGATGCCTCGGGACTCCGCTGCAGCAGGTCGTGCCCCTTTTCCTCGCGTTCGGGCTCCTGCATCCGCAGCACCTTTTTCCTAATGAGATTCAAGGTGCCTGCGTGGAGTGAATCGAGGAATTGCGCTATGTTGCGCTCGTTCATGTTGTAATGCGCCGAGTACAACTGGGAGAAGCTTATAAACACATTAGGTCACACCGGAAAAGAACGACTTCCTCTTTATCGACTGTGTCTGGTTTGTGGTATCGTGGTTATTAGTTTTAAACGTGAAAGGAGTGAGTGAGCAAACTGCGCTCGCAACACGTCAAAGACTGATACTTCAGTTATTTAGCGATATTGAGGTCACAGACAAATAACTTATTTAGGCAGCAGTAGTTACTTTTCCGGCAAACCACTGCGGCACGGAAGGTCAAACACTGCTTGAGTCAATGCACTAATTACACATGCGTAATCTTACATTCCAGCGAAGTTGGTTCTGATTACATGTGACCGTGAAGGTTTGATAATGTACTATTCTCACAGCACGTACGATCTTACCTGATGAGAAATGTACGCACTTCACGGGATCGAGGTGCTTTCGGCCCCTTAAGTTTATCTTTCACGTTCTTCGTTCGCTACTTCTTTGCACAAGTCCGTCGCGTCCACTTGAAAGTATGTTTTATACTCAAACTTTACTTATCGCTGAAACGCCACCTACTGCAAACAGCGAGAGGTGTGGGGAGAGGGGTTGAGAGAAAGAAATACTGGATGAGGTAGTTGATGGTCTCCTTGAATATGTTGGGGTTGGCATTGTCTACATGACGACGATAAGCGGTACGTGTCACTTTCTTATTGTTCATTTTCCACTAAAGAGGCGCAAGTTGAAGCCGGTCGGGTACAGATTTACGATCACTGGAATGACATTTTTCGCAATCGAAGCTTCTCGAACCTTTCGAAAATCTTTACGTCGGTGCCGCACACCGAAACATTGCGGCGGAAACACGCACTCAAGGTTCGAGAAGGCAATCTGTCGCGTTACCTTCGGGGCCGCCGAGCACAAGTCGAATGAACTTCGGGTCCCGAGGAGACGCTTGAGGCGCCTCACCATCGGACTGGAGTGGCAACGGTCGAGCTTGTGTCGGCGTCGCCTCGCCCATATCGTCCTGCTGGTTGGTTGGCTTGTCCGCGTCCTCGCTCACGGGAATGTGGGGCGTCACTTCTTGCAAGTTTTCCTACGGCAAGGGAGAATCAAACAGCACATTTACAATTTTCCCCCCTGTAGCTTTCTTTCGCCTTGGCTGCCGTTGTTAAGAGTTCGCTTTAGCTCGGGGGCTCCTATGTAAACACATGTAAACTGAGAATTAGATTTTCTCGTCAACCACTGAACCAAATTTGACGGCGTTTCCTGCACTTAAAATAAATAGATAAAATGTAGTGACTGTTGTTTTTAAATTTTTGATTTAAGTTGCCAATTTTTCAATAAAAATTGGCAAAAATCAAACATTTTTCGAAAACGAAACTATCAAGTTTACAACCCTGTAACTTACAAATGAAAAACGGTACCACAATACTGTGAATTGCATCTGATAGTACATGTAAAGTGCACAAAATTGATATGTTGAACATGAATCTCAAAAATTTAGTAATATGGAAATATAACATTTGCAGAATTCTTGTAGATGGCGTAAAATTTTCACGCAAGACATAAGATAACATATCAAATTTGTCCGCTTTCAATGACCTAACGGATACAATTTACAAAACCACGATATCTGTTCTTGGTGAAGAGCTAATAATCCGTAAACTTCGTGCTCCTACTTTTTTCAAGCTTTCGAATTGTTCAAATGGTAACGAAATTCAAGCCCTAAGTCGAAATTCCGCTTGCAATAGTCACTAGAACTTAACTTTCTTTCTCAAATGCCACAAATTTCGTCAAAATCGGTCCAGGGATTATCTCAGAAAAACGTTTTCCTTTTTACATTTACTTGAATAGGCCGCGTCGGAGTTGGGTCCGAGCTGAGGCTTCCTTTTAAGTCATAAGGTTCTGTCTTGGCGCTCTTTGGCCATACCTGGCCCTTGTGCGACTAAACAACACACATTCATTCATTCAAGTCATAAGATTGCGCTCGAGTACAATTTTTCGTGAGAATATAGCGTCGGTCGCCTCGGGGGATAGCCTTGGCTAGGAGTGTTGGAGTCTGCGCGAAGGAGCAGACGAACTCGGGACGAAAGAAAAAAAAAAGCAAGATGTGCCGGGTGGGATGAACGCTCGTCTTATCCATGTTTATTATTTACCTTTTCGTTTCCTTTTTTTTATGTAAAGTGTGCTGTGTGTCCAATGTGCTCTTGGGACAAAGGAACGACCACAACACCGTAGTGCAAACAATCAAAAGCACTCTGTAGAAGCAAAATAAATATGAAAAAATACTGCTGGCATAAATAATCATGGTAGGCAAGCATAAGAGAGTAGTTTTCTGTTTCATTTCGCTGTTTACAAACACGCAGGTGTATTGGTGAGGATAGGCATTCGAATCATTGAAGAAAATACGACAAGAGGAGAAGTGTGATTGTTAAAGGGGAGTGCCGTAATGTCCTGCCGCTAAACAGTGTTACAGCACGAACAAACCGCAAGAAAAACAAGAACGGACGAATCAGAATTCTTCGGTTTTCGTGGGCCTCGAGTGCGCTGTCACACTGCTACAAAGAATGCATCACGAAGCAGCCCGCAAGCGAACATTGCTGTCCGGAAGGCGTACTTGAATCGGCGATAGGCAGACGCTTGAACCTTCTCGCAACAACGGCAGTCGCTTGCAGTGCGCATTTCAAACCGACCTTCCCTCCCGTGAACTGAGCGAGCCATTTTTTACCCTAACGGGCGCCACGGATCGGCCAGATGACGTTGCGGCTGTTTGAGCTTCCTACAAGTGCTGCTGACGCCAGGCGCGATGTGACAACAGCACGTGAACAGTAAATCACGCACGATTGCTTGGCATGCTTGAACTTTATAAGCGTAGCGTGGCCCTACCCCCAGCGTCGTTAGAACTGCATCTACTTCGTCACCAAATCTATATATAGTCACGCACGGCATGCACTGTTGCGAAAGCAGAAAGTTATCGCGCTAGCAGATAGTGGCGATTTTTGGCTTGGGATAAGCTGTGGCTTTAGGGGGAACAGCAAACTCGCACGGATAAGTTTCCAAGTAACGTCCCTTACGAGATATGCTTTCTCCGCTCGCTAGGTTGTCTATAGTCATGCGCTGACGTCAGGATACAGATAGCTTGAGTCCCTACATAAAGAAAGCGCGGTTCTCTGACGATCACGTGCGGGAGGAAATTTCAACTCTGCCTGACGCAACGTCGAGCGTGGCGTATCGTTGGAGCGACGCGGCAATCCTGCCCGATGGTTTATCCAACGAATGCGTTCGCCAAATTACGTCCTCGAAAGCGATCAAGCGAGCTGGACTCGCGATGATGGCTCACCTGTGTCTCGGTGGTGCCCTGCTTCTTGAACCACTTCAGGCGCCACGAGCCGAAACGGCCGTCCTTGCGGTCCTCCTTGCCGTCGTCCTTGCGGTCCTCCTTGCCTGGCGAGCCGCCGTCCGCGCACTCCGGCCGTGCGGGCTCGGAGGGAGTGATGCTTCCGGACGCCTACAGCACGGCGATGGCGATATATTGACGCCTTCGAGCGCTTTACAACATCTCCCAGCCATGCAAGTAGCATAATTTAGCAGCGAGGACTGCATGTTTTTTCTTCGCAAGTGATAACCAAAGCAGAATGAGCGCGTTTCGCGTCTAATCTGTGGTGTCATATGACTCCTCCTCGTAAACGAAACCTTAACTGACGCGTATAGAAAAGTTGTTACACTAAATTATAATTAGCGCGCTCTGAGGAAGACGTCGCATCAAGCAGTACCCGATTAACTAAAGAACCCGACGAGCTGAAAGATTATAAGAAGTTTTATAATAGGGGGAACAACACCTTGTCAATCATATAGTATCAAATTTCCGAAGTCTGCTAAACAAACAAGATCATCTGGAAGCCTTTATTGAATGCTGTTCCGCGGACATAGTCCTCGGTACCGAAACTTCGCTGTGCTCTGATGTAGCTTACAGCGAACTATGGCTTTGGAATAGATTTTCCTTGTTTAGAAAAGACAGAAGCACATCTCGAGGTGGTGGCGTCATAATTGCTGTAAATAAGAAGTTGAATGCGCATCTTGTTGACACTTTTCCCATCCTGCAGATGTTGTGGATCGTACTGCGTTTATCGCCGTCTGTAACTTGCGTTATCGGGGTTTGCTATCGGCCACCCAGTTCTTCAGCTGACTTTGTTGAATGCCTTCATGATTCTTTAAGCATTATTCAAAGCAGGTATCCGTCATCGGAAATAATACTTGCAGGCGACTTTAACTATACCGGAATCGACTGGCCGACATGTAAACCCGTCGAAGGTGTAAGAAGGCATGCATGTAGGCAGTTTCTGGATGTTCATTCTTTGTTTAGTTTCAGCAAAATGGTATCATGTCCAACACGTGGTGATTCATTCTAGATCTTGTACTGACTACAGATCCACAAAGTATGTATATACGCGTCCTCCACTGCATGAGTGACCACAATGCTATCCACTGCGAGCACACCATAAAATATTAAAAACCTTGTAATGCAAAGGAAACCATACACGATTACAACAGAGGGGATGTACGCGGACTAAATAATGATGATGAGCCTCTTCTGCAGTCCGATGTTGCGGAAGAATTAAACACTATTATCTGTTCGGTTTTCACATCAGAAAAACCAGTGCCACCAGATCTGAACTTTATCATCTTAAATACTTCAATGAATGACCTCATAGTCACTCGCGAAGGTGTAGAAGCCGTTATAGATCGTCTACCAGTCAATTCGGCACCCGGACCAAATGACATTCGCGCAAAATTGCTAAAACTTACAAAACCAGCTATATCACGTATCTTGGTCGCTATTTTTCAACAGTCAGTTGATAAAGGATGCGTGCCTGATGCCTGGAGGCGTGCACTTGTGATTCCCATTTTAAATCTGGTGATCCCTCCTTAGTCTTAAAATACAGGCCCATCTCATTACCAAGCATGTGTTGTAAATTACTAGAGCACATCGTATCATCCACCGTCATGAAATTTCTATCAGATCACAATTTCTTCTCTAGCAATCAGCATGGTTTCTTTGTGGTCGGTCATGTGAAACCCAACAATTAGAATTGGTAACTGACCTCCACGAAGCCGTTCATGGTGGACTAAAAATAGACGCTATATTTATTGATTTTGCAAAAGCATTTGACAAAGTTCCGCACATCCGTGTATTAATGAAGCTAACGAATCTTAACATAAACAGTAGGATTACAAATTAGATAGCTAAATTGGATAGCTACATTCGCATGTAAAATCCGGTGCACGACAGGGTTCGGTCCTTGGTCAAATATTATTTCTGATCTATATTAATGACATAGGAAACACTTTATCTTATACCATAAGGTTATTCGCAGACGACTGTATCATCAACAGACGAATTAGTAACGCCGAAAACGAGACCTCATTTCAGGTAGACCTCGACAAACTCGCATTTTGGTGTTGCGAGTGGCAAATGCGAGTGTCTAAATGTTGCGAGTGGCTAAAACTAAGGCCTTGACGTTCACGAGAACACATAATCCGGAATTGAGCTACTACACGATTCAGGGAATCCCTGTTGAGAAAGTATCCACATTTAAATATCTCGGAGTTCATTTATCCTCTGATTTATCTTGGAACGGGCACATTAATACCATAACCTGTAAGGCATCCAAAACACTCGGCTTCATTAAACGTAACTTGGCGAACTCTGCTACTAAGTTATTAGCATACACTACGCTTGTTCGTTCAAAGGTAGAGGACGCATTTAATATTTGGAATCCGCATCAAACCTACCTGATCGATCAGCTCGAAGCAATACAAAATAAAGCAGCAAGATATATCACAAAAATATACTCGCGAAACTACAGTGTTACAGATACCAAGGAATCACTTTCATTGCCCTCTCTTCAAAACCGCCGACTAATAACATTGTTATCACATTTTCACGCGCTTTATCATAGTAGATCCCTGTTCCGCGAATCTTACATCAATGCAGCTCATAGCATTTTTCTGCGCTTTGATCACCCATTTAAAGTGCAACCCCTTTTTGCTCGCACTAATCTGTGCCGTCATTCGCAATTACTTTTGGAAATATATCATTGGAATAAACTACTGAGGGACATTATATCTGCCATTAACTATGATGTTTTTGTTAACAAGTTGAAAGTTTTCCTAAATGTGTGACTATTTCTGTGTTGAGTACTTACTTGCGTATGTTATCCTTCTGTATAATATAATTATGTCACTGTATCTCACTAATGTTTTTTTTACACGTTTGTATATGTAAATGCCCCCCCCCCCCCCCCCCATATGTAACGCCCGAATGGGTCTTTAGGCTATATGAATAAATAAAATAAATAAACTGCAATTCGTAAGGTGTACGAAACAACGCAAAAGGTCTACAGAAGACCGAAAGCGGGCCGCCGGGTTCTGGGCACGTAAACGTGCTTGAGTACGCTATATTTCTGAATCTATTTAGTCCTTTATCATCCGCTAAGGTGTCTCCCACAGACCCCGTGCTACTTGATGACTTTCGGTTCTATCGGCTTGATATGTGTTTTTACTAACGAAAAAGTGGGCCCCTAGAATACTCCAATTATTTTGCTTCTCACAAGTTAAAGAGACACTAAAGGAAAAAAGTGAGTTGTATCGGGGTGCTTAATTTTCGTGATATCAATCAAGTGACTTTAATGACAGGATCTAGGCTTCGGTTAGGGCATAAAGGATACAAAAACAAAAGTGTTGAGGCCGCCTTGAACTTCGCCATACACCTGACAGCCCTGATGTCATGAATGTTGATGTCATCTGCAGGAGGCTACAGTGTCGACAACTAAGGGGAAAAGAAATGAACTTAGAAGCTCCGATTATTCCTTATTGTGCCACTACCACCTCAAAAACGTGAACATACTCTCAAGTCCAAGATGCAGGTTGCAATAGCGTATACTGACGATGAAATTGCAACACGAATGGGAAAATGTTTTTTTCTAGTATTCTAGCGTTCTATAAGTGCTTTCTAGTAAACTGGCAACTTAGTGCGCCTTTCCGAAAGAATAGTTGATCTCTTTAAATTTGTTTAGTGTTGATCTTTACAAGCCCGACCGTACACAGCTGGGGACGGTGTGGAAGGTAGCCAAGTAGTCCGGTCGTAGAAGTCTCACTTGTTTCTCCGTGCTGTGCGTACATGCATACATACATACATACATACATACATACATACATACATACATACATACATACATACATACATACATACATACATACATACATACATACATACATACATACATACATACGTACATACATACGTACATACATACGTACATACATACATACATACATACATACGTACATACATACGTACATACATACATACATACATACATACATACATACATACATACATACATACATACATACATACATACATACATACATACATACATACATACATACATACATACATACATACATACAGCATCGTCATATTGAGCCTGGTTACGCCCACTGCAGGGCAAAGGCATCTCCCATACTTTTCCAACAAACATAGCCAAGTACTAATTGTGGCCATGCCGTCCCTGCAAACTTCTTAATCTCACCCGCCCACCTACCTGTCTGCCGCCCCCTGCTACGCTTCCCTTCCCTTGAGATCCTGTCCGTAACCCTTAATGACCATCGGTTATCTTCCCTCCTCATTACATGTCCTGCCCATGCCCTTTTCTTTTTCTTCATTTCAACTAAGATGACATTAACTCGCGTTTGTTCCGTCACCCAATCTGCTCTTTTCTTATCCCTTAACGTTACACCCATCATTCTTCTTTCCATAGCTCGTTGCGTCGTCCTCAATTTAAGTAGAACCCTTTTCGTAAGCCTCCAGGATTCTGCCCCGTACTGAGTACTGGTAAGACACAGCTGTTATACACTTTCCTCTTGAGAGATAATGGCAACCTGCTGTGCATGATCTGAGAATGCCTTCCAAACAAACCCCAGCCCATTCTTATTCTTCTGATTATTTCAGTCTCATGATCCGGATCCGCGGTCACTACCTGCCATATGGAGATATATTACCTTACCACTTCCAGTGCCTCACTACCTATCGTAAACTGCTGTTTTCCTCCCGAGACTGTTAAACAATACTTTAGTTTTCTGCAGATTAATTTTAAAACCCACTTTTCTGCTTTGCCTCTCAGGGTCAGTGAGCATGCATTGAAAATGTCCCCTGAGTTACTAAGCAAGGCAATATCATCAGCGAATGGCAAGTTACTAATGTATTCTCCATTAACTCTTATCCCTAATTCTTCCCAATCCAGGTCTCTTAGTACCTCCTGTAAACACGCTCTGAATAGCACTGGAGAGATCGTATCTACCCGCCTGACGCCTATCTTTATTCTGATTTTGTTGCTTTCTTTATGGAGTACTACGGTGGCTCTGGAGCCGCTATAGATATCTTTCAGTATTTTTACATATGGCTCGTCTACACCCTGATTCCGGAATGCCTCTAGGGCTGCTGATGTTTCTACTGAATCAAACGCTTTCTCGTAGTCAATGTAAGCTGTATATAAGGGTCGGTTATATTCGGTGAATATATTCGTTTATAGTGTGAATATGGTCTATTGTTGAGTAGCCGTTACGGAATCCTGTCCGGTCCTTTGGTTGACGCAAGTCTAAGGTGTTCCTGATTCTATTTGCGGTTACCTTAGTAAATACTTTGCAGGCAACGGAAAGCAAGCTGATCATTCTATAATTTGTCAAGTCTTTGGCGTCCCCTTTCTTATGGATTAGGATTATGTTAGCGTTCTTCCAAGATTCCGGTACGCTTGAGGTCATGAGGCATTGCGCATACAAGGTGTCCAGTTTTTCTAGAACAATGTGCCCACCATCATTCAACGAATCTGCTGTTACGTGATCCTCTCCAGCTGCCTTACCCCTTTTCATAGCTCCCAAGGCGTTCTTTACTTCTTCCGCCGTTACTTGTGGGATTTCAAATTCCTCTAAACTATTCTCTCGTCCATTATCGTCGTGGGTGCCACTGGTACGGTATAAATCTCTATAGAACTCCTCAGCCACTTGAACTATCTCATTCATAATAGTAATGATATTGTCGGCTTTGTCTCTTAACGCATACATCTGATTTTTGCCTATTCCTAGTTTCTTCTCTGCTTTGAGGCTTCCTCCGTTCCTGAGAGCATGTTCAATTCTATCCATACTATATTTCCTTTCTGTCAGTGGTATTACGCTTGTTGATTAACTTGGAAAGTTCTGCCTGTTCTATTCTAGCTGTAGGGTGAGAAGCTTTCATACATTGGCGTTTCTTGATCAGATCTGTCGTCTCTTGCGATAGCTTAGTGATATCCTGTCTGGTGGAGTTACCACCGACTTCTATTGCACACTCCTCAATGATGCCCATAAGATTGTCGTTCATTGTTCAACACTAAGGTCATCTCCCTGAGTTAAAGCCGAATACCTGTTGTGTAGCTTGATCCGGAATTCCTCTATTTGCCCTCTTACCGCTAACTCATTGATCGGCTTCTTATGTACCAGTTTTTTCCGTTCCCTCCTCAAGTCTAGGCTCATTCGAGTTCTTACCATCCTATGGTCACTGCAGCGCACCTTGCCGAGCACGTCCACATCTTGCATGATGCCAGGGTTAGCGCAGAGTATAAAGTCTATTTCATTTCTAGTCTCCCCATTCGGGTTCCTCCACGTCCACTTTTGTCTTTTCCGCTTGGGGAAGAAGGTATTCATTATCTGCATATTATTCTGTTCTGCAAACCCTACTGATAACTCTCCCCTGCTATTTCTAGAGCCTATGCCATATTCCCCTACTGACTTGTCTCCAGCCTGCTTCTTGCCTGCCCTGGCATTGAAGTCGCCCATCCGTATAGTGTATTTTGTTATAAATTTACCCATTGCCGATACCACGTCTTCATTGAAGCTTTCGACTTCCTGGTCCTCATGACTGGATGTAGGCGCATAGACCTGTACGACCTTCAATTTGTACCTCTTGTTAAGTTCCACGACCAGACCTGCCACCCTCTCGTTAATGCTATAGTATGCCTGTTTGTTACCAGCTGTATCCTTATTAATCAGGAATCCGACTCCTAGTTCTCGTCTCTCCGCTAAGCCCCGGTAGCACTGGACGTGTCCGCTTTTTAGCACTGTATATGCTTCTTTTGTCCTCCTAACTTCACTGAGCCCTATTATATCCCATTTACTGCCCTCTAATTCCTCCAATAGCACTGCTAGACTCGCCTCACTAGGTAACGTTCTAGCGTTAAACGTTGCCAGGTTGAGATTCCAATGGTGGCCTGTCCGGTACCAGGGCTTCTTAGCACCCTCTGTTGCGTCACAGGTCTGACCGCCGCCGTCGTCAGTTGCTTCAAAGGTGCTGGGGAATGGGGACTGCTGGACATACATACATACATACATACATACATACATACATACATACATACATACATACATACATACATACATACATACATACATACATACATACATACATACATACATACATACATACATACATACATACATACATACATTTCACACATTACAGACTGTGACAATACATACGTGCCGACGTTTTCCGTGGAATAATTACTGCATATATGGAATCTACATATTGTGGACGTAAGTTTACGCCGAATCACGTACTATTTGTGCCCCTCTGCGCTTACAGTTTGCGCCGTACTATATATTGATCACGAGCATGAGCAGTGCGCTGTGGCCGCTGGTCGGAAAAACATATCTCTGAGCTGGCTGGTCGGTAAATAAGTGCGTAGTGCCGCCTCCCATGTAGTAATAACTTGAGACTTTTGCAGCTATCAAAAAAAAAAAAAAAAACATCGCACCAAATCGTGCATAGTACTGCATGACGCAAATTTATATATCTTTATTTCATAAGTGATGCCCTATTCTTCTGTTCGGTCGCAATTGCAAGCAGTGTGAGAGAACTGTCTCTAGTATTTGTACTGTTGTCTACTATGTACGAAATGGTACAGTGTCCAGTTGAAGTCGTAGTCACTCACTCACTCACTCACTCACTCACTCACTCACTCACTCACTCACTCACTCACTCACTCACTCACTCACTCACTCAATAAATAAATAAATCAATAAATAAATAAATAGGTAACTAAATAAATAAGTAAGTATATAAATAAACAAATAAATAATAAGTATCTAAATAAATAAATAAATAAATAAATAAGTGGGAACCTGTGCAGTGGCCGGGGTAACAGGGGTCACGGCAACGCTGTGAGCTGCGCGGAGCTTCATCACACGCGACTTCCGGCGCTCGGGCTTCTTCATGGTGAGCACGATTTGCCCGAGCCGGTCGAACAGTGCCTCGTCCTCCACCACGGGCGCCGTCCGCAAGGAACCGCCCGATTCCTGCCGGAGCACGTGACGGGAACGAAGAAAAGGGTTCCAATTTTCGGGCAGGGTCGAGAATTGGTAGGAAAGCGCTACCGATATTGGAAAAAGAGGCACAAGCGGCGGACCAAACGACTTTCGCAGAAATCGTCTACGTATTGCATATACAGTCAGATTCGCGACTAAAAGTTGGCAAGTCCTGTCTATTTTTTGAGCAATGCAATAATAACCCGAAGCATTCGTATTATTTCGCATCGCTCCCTGAGACCACAGCTGCGTCCTCGTCTAGTCGTTCCTTCTATGCCCGTGTACCTTAAGTTCTGCTGATACAATATGCGAAGAATGAATCAACTAGCCAAGTTAAACACCCCTTTTGGGTGTCTGAGACTTGAGTCGCATTCGCGAAATTCCCTAATATGCATGAAGGGCGAAAGTGTCGAGGAAGAGCGCGTTCATCCTATGCAGCTCTTAATGAACGCGCTAACAGAAATACGTTTCGTGGGGTTTTATGCTTAAAATAAGGACTGGTAGCCTGCGACATAAACCGTTCCACGAAGGAGCAAATAATGCTATCTATCTATCTATCTATCTATCTATCTATCTATCTATCTATCTATCTATCTATCTATCTATCTATCTATCTATCTATCTATCTATCTATCTATCTATCTATCTATCTATCTATCTATCTATCTATCTATCTATCTATCTATCTATCTATCTATCTATCTATCTATCTATCTATCTATCTATCTATCTATCTATCTATCTATCTATCTATCTATCTATCTATCTATCTATCTATCTATCTATCTATCTATCTATCTATCTATCTATCTATCTATCTATCTATCTATCTATCTATCTATCTATCTATCTATCTATCTATCTATCTATCTATCTATCTATCTATCTATCTATCTATCTATCTATCTATCTATCTATCTATCTATCTATCTATCTATCTATCTATCTATCTATCTATCTATCTATCTATCTATCTATCTATCTATCTATCTATCTATCTATCTATCTATCTATCTATCTATCTATCTATCTATCTATCTATCTATCTATCTATCTATCTATCTATCTATCTATCTATCTATCTATCTATCTATCTATCTATCTATCTATCTATCTATCTATCTATCTATCTATCTATCTATCTATCTATCTATCTATCTATCTATCTATCTATCTATCTATCTATCTATCTATCTATCTATCTATCTATCTATCTATCTATCTATCTATCTATCTATCTATCTATCTATCTATCTATCTATCTATCTATCTATCTATCTATCTATCTATCTATCTATCTAATCTTCGACCTGCTGCGAGGTGAACTGGATGGCGGTCAGTAAGCCGTCCGGTGGCTGGTCCATCTTCTCCTTGCGGATGGTGTACAGCACGCGGTCCACGAAGTACAGCACGATCACCGAGGCCACGGCGCCCGAGAGGAGCCACGCGATCGCGAACGAGCAAGCGCACGCGCCGGCGAACAGCGGACCACGGCGAAGGCCGCAGCGTGCGCACAGCAGCTGGGCCGTGTGGCGCACCAGCTCGCTCCACGCGTCCAGCACCGCGACCACGAACAGCAGCACGGCCACGGTCAGGACCTCCAGCTGAAGAGCGCGATGGCCGCGTCAGTTCTACCATCCTCTACCTCTACATCCTACACCTCTACCATCCAAGGAACTTTTCTTGTCGTAAGCATAGAACACCCCATACAGTGGGACGATAACGGAGATGGTGCAATGTCGGCCCGACCCGTGGCGGAGGTGCAGTTCGCCATTAAGGGGCCCCCAACACAGCCTCGCTAATCATCCTTCTTCACAGAGTGAATGGGCACTGAATATCTTGCGGCGTCGCTTTTAGGAGCTTACGTGATCCAAGCAAGTTTTAGCACCTCGTTCAAGATTCCCCTTCCGGATGATGGTTTCTATGGGCTTCTCTTTCAAAACAGGGCGGTGACAAATAGTCACCTAGCCTTCTTGAGCTGCACTCCGTTTAAGACATCAGGTGCAACGCTGTGGGAGCTGCGCAAGAAGTTCGGCCAGGAAAATGTGTCACTCCGCGCCTTCCGTCAATGCTTCGCTGTGGACCAAAACGGCGTTTGTTCGCGCGAGCATGCTCTTGACGCTGCCGCGGCGGGCTTCAAATAAGAGGCCCGAAAAGAAAACCAGTGCAAATCAAACTTATCTAAAACAACGCATTAGCCGCCGTATACAACAGTTCCTCTGTTTCTAAGGATCACACCATTTCTCGCTCAATACTGAGCCTCTTTATAAAGATGTTCGCAGAATTGCGGTCCGAAAACATGGAGATACTTCCAAGCGCGAACGCAGCCACTACAAAAATTATCTCTAGCCTCCACAGCGTTCCATGTGATGTCTGAAATGGAGTACGTTCATGTTTCAACAAATATATTGTGGTCTAGCATTTTGCCCATCTACATTCTACTCTATCTGTTAATTAAAACTTGTATCTCTATATTGTAAAGTTAGCGATAAGTCTACAACGACCGTGGCCCCATCTCTTCCCTGCGTTATTTCACCAATATACACCAAGAGCATCTTATTTACATTGCGCTTAACGCCCCCCTTAGCTTCGAACCCAGCACTTATGCCAAATGCGGAAGTTCCCTATGTTCCTGGTTGGCTGAGTAGCTTGTAGTTTCGTTAAGACGTGTCGAGTCGTCTTCCGACTTTTGATGCAGCATATAAGAGGTGAATCCCGTCTTCATTGTCTATGTACTTATTCTGAGGTAGGGGTCCAGCTCGAGCCTCAAATATCGATATATTGCCTTTGTGCTATCGTTCAAATGTCCTATCGTGAATTCTTGCTTTCTTTCTTTACACCTTCATGGACGTTGTTGTTGTTCTTCATTTAGGCAGTTGCACTTCGTAAGGTCCTGTACTTGTTTGCCAACTCTTTGACCGCTTTCTTCAACTCTTTCTCTTTCTCGCCACTCTTCACACGGGTTGCTAAGGGTTGCTACAAATGAGGCGCTACGGCAAATTTCTATATTACCCCCTGTACGACCACTCCTTATGCTGTGTCAAAGGTGTGTTTGTGCATAATGGGTCCTATTTGGTGAGTCTGGTTGAACGTATCATCTGGGATACTCCAAGAAGCTGTCTGCTTATCTGTGTGGCGTTAACATAGCCGGCGTTGCTTCAGCAGGTAACGTTATTGTGACAAACCGCATGTATTTTCTAGAAAGAATGGACTTGGGTCTCGAATGAAAGAAAAAAATAAGGAGAACAATGCTGTTCAATGGTCTTAGGGCCACCGGCGAGGGCGTGTCGACGATGTTCACAGCACTCTCTCAACCACCTCCAGGTTAGCTTCATTATAAATAAACCTAACACACCGGATTGAGATTCAGTTTGATCTTGCTGATAACTGATTCCTGACATCGCTTCGCACCGAGATAAAGGAGCAGATAAATACCGATCACTTCTGGACCTCGGCGACAGGATGTACGCAGTGGTTTCACGGAAACAAAACGTTCTGCAGGAGGAACAAAGGACAGCGCTAAGTGTTTGGCAGCGCTGACAACGCGTTTTTTTTTTTTTACGCGATGATAGTGATCTAAAGAAAGGAAAGGCGCTGGATTCTGCACCCGCGAGGGAGAAAGAAAGGAAAGGAGGGAGATTCTGCACCCGCGAGGTGAAGCGTTGTCAGGGGAGAGGGAGCGCGAAGTGAAAGATGATAGAGAAAGGAGGGAGGATGTGGCCTAATAGACTCCACTATGGGCGACAGGTGGCAGTTCTCAGTAAAGTGGCCAGCATTGTAAGGGGGTGCTCACAGGCTGGCGATATACACGTGTCCCGCGTCTAGCGCCTAAACAAGCAGGTGTCCTCGGCAAGGTGCACGAGATTGCAGGAGTTTGAGGAGGTGGTGTTCTTAAGTAAAGGGTACACACGGGGCGCTTGGGCCCGCCCGTGTTCGCGTGATCGCGTTCCTGATTGGTTGCAACCACATGTAGCTTTTATTCGGATACCATGTCGTCATGACAAATTGTACATCCGCATTTGGAAGAGATTCAGGATTCCAACACCCCTGCCACCCAGCAGATACACTTGCTAGCTGACATACCGAACCAAACACACGCGCTCGCGTGGTTGAAGAGAGAGCTTGTAAATATTTACGTACGGCTAGGTACTGGCCGGCGATGAGCTCCGGTTCCAGCAGTCCCAGAAGCGGTACGGTGACCAGGTGTACGAGCGCAGTAGCTGGCTTGGGCACCACGCTGAAGGCGCACAGAATCAGCGGGAGCAGCAGGCAGTACAGGCAGCCACCGTACTGCAAGTTTTCGAAGATTTTCTACTGCCTTACCCCATCGCAGGGCAGCTAGCCGTTGCAGGTTACCGGATAAGCTCAATATCTTTTCCTCTTCTCCTCCTGCTTATTTACCATCATTTGGCGGGCGGTATCGAGGATGTAGAGGGTACTAGTTTTATTGGCATTTACAAAAAGAAAGAACAAAAATGGGTTCTAATAATCCGAGAAACAGGACCCGAAATCGCAGACGTTTTCGTCTCCAAGTGTAGTTTGAAATTGGTTGGCTGCCTTCGTTAATAATACGTATACACCATTACGACAGGGTGGTAAATCTGCTATTACCAAATGTTCTAGCGTAAATACTCTTCGTGAAGCAGGGCGCTGCGTTCGTATTCACAGAGGAGATCATATAGTTCAAGCATAGCTCGTGAACAGGTTCTGTCTAACATTGATAGCGAATATATTATTATAGGAAACAGCAGGTCAATGTTATCTTCATCTTCACGAGAGAAAAGCCCGTCTGGATTCGGCCCAGTACAGCGCACTCTTATACGTCCCTCTCCTTCGATTCCCTGCAGCCGATTTTGACATCTGTCAAATACACATTCAGCTGCCTAGCACGACGCGCGCAAGGGAAACCGAGCGGGGCGAACGCTCTCCAACCAGTGGCTTGGTGACGCACCTTCGCCCCAAAGAAGAACAGCGGCAGCAGGAAGAGCGGCATGAAGACGCCAAGAGGCCACAGTCGTCGACAGCGCAGGCGCTCTCCACTCGCCGCCACCGATGGCGCCCGCAGCGAGTGCGCGGATTGATGACGAAGCACTTCCGACTCCGCGCCACGGGGATAGCCTGCGCGTACAGCCAGCGAAGGCGCTGGCATTAAACGGAGTTGTCAACAGAACATTCATCCGCGACTTCGGTACTTCTTGACGCGAAATTTGAGAGCAGTTGTATACAAGGCGAAAGGCACCAGGAATGCAGCCATTGTCTTTGGAGCCAGCCATTATGGCAGGTTTACAAGATAGCATTTTTTATAACCCAAACACTTTCTCTAGATGTCTACGCTAACTGTTTTAAAATATCTTCTCTATTTTAATTTTTCTTTAGAAAATACATAGGCTTGGCAATGAACTTGTGTACCTTGCATGAACCTTTTGTCTAACTTTCCCTTGAGAAAAAAAAAAAAACGAGACAAATGGACATCTACCGTCTCTCGCTAATATAAAATAAAATAAAGGCCAGCCAGTCGCTAACAGCATCCGCCGCCTATGCATTAGGATTTCATTTTTACGTTAGGTTGTATAAAGTGCTTGTTTGATTCTTTCATTGATTTGCCCACATTTTAGGTATTCATCGGATGTCATATTCATAGATGATTACGGTACTTCCTTATGCGAAATTTCAGCGCAGCAAAACAAGCGTCTTCATTTCGCGATATATTGGCCGGCGCGGAGAGTCTGGTGCGGCGCGTTATAAACCGAGCGAAGTATGGCCCGACTGCCTCGCTTATTGAGAGATCGCGCGAGGCAGTGCGTGGGTGACGCATGGGCTAAAGTCCCTTGATAATTTGAAAGTACCGCCACTCTATGAACTCTGCCGCCGCCGCGCAACCTCCTCGGTTTCTCCACGCCGCTTAAGAAGTGAGGGCCGTGGAGAAAGAAGTATTAGGGTGGATTAAGGTAGATTATGGTGGATAATGGGCAATAAGGGTGGATTAAGTGAATTAATGATGATTGCGGTGTTAAGGAAGCTTTAAGTTTGCATGAACAAGGAAAAAGGCGTATTAAGGAGGATTAGGGAGGATTAACGCGGTGAAGGAGGATTAAGGTCGATAAGTGTGAATTAAGGTGAATACGGATTGATGAAGGAAGATTAAGGTGGATTAAGATGGATTAGGGTAGATTTAGCTGAATTAGAGTTGATGGAGGTGAATTAAGGTGAATTATAGTACGCCTTACTAGGCTTTCGCATTGGTGTCTCTTAGGCGATAACCAAGGACACCTTGGGTTTTTGGAATTTGCTTTGAACGGTACTTCCACTACGCATGGGTGGGCGACGATTATTATTTTACTTGTTATTTGGTTTTCTCACGGCAACAATGGTGCAGGGGGTGTTCACATGATCGCGCGCGCTTGCTGTTGATAGCGACATCTAGTGTGAGGCCAGGAATCTTCGCTTTAATAGCGAATGTTTTAAAGCAACTTTCTGCGGTTTTCTTCTGTCGGGAAACTTTTGCCATTGATTTAACACGAGCCGAAGTCAATGCATCAATGCGCTTTCATTACGCATGTTGAGCAATCAATCATGATTGTGGTCATTATGTAGTAATGCAGATAATATTATGCAGGCAATAATGCTGAGCACTGCGACGTATTTCACCTTAATACACCTTCGTACTCCTTTATCTACCTTGACCCTCCTTATGCATGCACCTTAATCCACGTTCATCGTCCTTAATCCACCTTAATACACATTAATCCGCCCTAATACATGCTACTCCATCTTAATACAATCACTAGTCGATCATTATTAACTTTGCTAATGAGTAATCATTTCATATATACGGCTGGACATTCTTTGGTTTCTCTTCCGGCCTTTCTTTGGTCACGTGGTATTTTCTATACCTCACAAGACGACCTTGAAACAGATCTAAGCCTTTTGCTTAATAAGCCACAACCAGAGGGATGTCTCACAAGCAACGCTAGATCAGACGCACAAAGTAAACCGTCTCATCACGTGGCAGAAAAAATGTCTAGAGTATAGAACTCACCTCCAACCTCCTTTTACATCAGCATACCTCGTTCATACGCCTTTAAGAAAAAACCAATCTCCTAATAAATGTTGCCTTCAGCATTATCGATACTGTTATCAGCATATCTCAAAATTTTCGGAACCAGTTGGGCATGCAACTGGCCCAAAATAACGCGCCTCCATAGAATGCTGCGGTTCGTCCGCGGGAGCCCCGCAGAAAAAGCGTGCCGTGCGCAGCGCACGCGACTGGCGGGCGAGGAGAATAAAGGAGGAAAGTCCCGTGGGGAGGAGCGTGCCGCTACTTTCGAAGTATCAAGGAGCTTTAAGTATAAACCCCATGCACGCGATTTTTTGCGCGACAGCGACAAGCGACGCCATGGAGACGGCTGTCGCGTTGCTCGTCGCCCTGAAGTCAAACTCCAAGGAAGCCACCGCTTCGCGCGACTGCTCTCCAGTGTTACCGGTATTAGAGTATTAAGTTAGCGCCAAACCTGGCGTTGCACTTGCTATAATAATCTAAGTTGATTTGTTTGACTGTACAAAGCAACGTAAAGTATTTCGTACAGTTTTGCAGTAGATTTTTTTTTCGTTTACATATCAAAATTCGGTAGTTCGCTTGTTCTGCTTGTTCCGTTTGTATGCTGAGAAGCGCGTACGTGCGCAAACCGGAAGTACGTCACTGATATACATCCCGTTCCGGCGGCCTACTATTGGGTAGTCACATTTAGCATTTCGGGCGGCGAGCGACGAATTCTAGATTTGCAGAACCGAGCGATCTGTTCAAGCGATGGCCCGATTCGTCGCTCGAAGCCGTCGCTCGTCGCTGTCGCGCACAAAATGGCGCTCATGGGGTTTAGCCTTTAGCGTGGGCGCGATACACAGCAACCGCCGAAGGCAGACCTCCGCTCCAGCAGCGCTTTGCTTCCATAGAGACGAAGCGCGCTACTCCGGCGCCATCTCGTAGCCATCGTCTCCGCAAAATGCGCCTTGCGCAGCACTACGCTTTTCTTCTCACGCTTTCACCATACCCGCCTCCTCCGTTTTCTGGCTCGCGCTCTCCTCGGTATCGGCGTCTTTCATCTGCCTCGGCGCTGCGCGTTCGCTTTCACTCTTCGCTGCGTTCGTTCGCTCCGTTACGAGGGCTAACGCCGACGCTCGCCGCAGGAATGGGCGCCTAAGAGCTGCGGTCTAAAGAAATACTAGAAGGAAATCTAGCGCTAGAGTGTGTACGAGAGCTGCAAGCAAGGAGGTTCTGATAGTACGAGATTCACAGGCCTGCAGTTCCGTGTCGACCTTATGTGGCTTCGAACGGCGTTGTCAGTTTGCATAAGGATCATTTTCAACAAAATTTTGCCTTTCAAAAGCCATAATCACCAGTGTTTATGCATGTGCTATATGCGTTTCGAAAAACAATGGGTTGCTTCAACATTTGTGCCAGTATATGATACGGCAGGTAATGCATAACAAAGAAAGCCACAAGAGCTTCTGAAGTCCCAAGCACCAATATAGTACAAGTATATATGCACTAAACGTCATTTATATTGCTGACTGACTGAATGCCGAGCCAGAGGTCCCACTAGTAATTTTAGTAGAAAACCGGCTATAATCCGTATGTCTCTTAGTCGGAGGCGGAAACAGCTGCTACCGGCCGATGGATGTCAGAACGGCTCACCGTGAAGCAAGACTTACGACAGCGAGAAGCGTCATTTAAGAGACACGGACTCACGAAGTGCGGGTAATCTTGAACCGCCAGTGCGTTAGGCCTAGCTATTTTCCGTTTTGTCTTTTAATCGGTGGTGGTAACAGGAGCCGGCGGTTAATAGGAACCACATGATGTAACGGTTCACCGTGAGGAAACAAGACGACGCCTGTTTTCGACAGCACGAGGCATCGTTCAAAGCGATAGCAACGGGCGTGTCTCGTAAGGCTACAGCAGCCAATTACAAAACGCCTGTCACGCGCACACTCTTAAGTATCGTTCAAACCGAAAGCGAGTCAAGTCTGTGAGTCTCGTAAGCTTCCTTGTGCGAGCTTCCGGAAAGGATTAAGTTGCGGTCAGAAGTTTCATCCTCGTCGGCCTCGATCGCTATCAAAAGTGCCATCGTCGACATCCACAGGGGCAACGGGGGCGTAAACATCGGCTGCCTATCAGCAGCGTCATAACATATGGTGCGGAGAAAACGCTTATCAGCCACACATTCTGTGATTTCGCGTAAGAAAATTCACCTCAACTCTTAAGGTGCATGCCTCCTGCTACAAGCCTATCAAGACACCATGGGCGTACTATATTGGAGCGCATGGGCACTTCACAACGCGCATGGCCATAGAGAGAAAGCGTTATCCTAGAGCACAATTGGTTTCGAGCAGAACGTTATGACCAGCGTGGGTAGGCGTGTGTGATCGTCTATTCCTGTCCGTGTGAGAACGTTCTGCTGGAAACCAATTGTGCTATGTGCAACCAACGGGCTCAGGCAAACACTATAAGGAAGTTATCCTACTGCTTTGACGTCACTTGAGAGAGCCTGCAATGTCTTGAGAGTATATTATTTAAGTGAGGCACATTCATCGACAGTCGATCATGAAATTCGTGTCTGAAGGCGTTCTACCAAACGCCTTGCACAGTGAGTTGCTTACATTCCTCCCTGCCAGGGCGACTTTCTTCGTCCATGAAGAAGCGTTGTCGTGGTCGACGACTAGACGCGAGAGAAAGACTACGGAGTCCGCAGAACGAGGCGCTGAAGGTAGATGTAGAAGGTCATGCACGACCCCGCTAGTGCACGGGATGACGATGACGACGATTAAGACGATGATGATGATCCTCTGTACGAATGGCACATACCTACTGTGGGGAATTGGAAGGTTCATTTAAAAATGTAAAAAAATATGAAGAAATGAAAAAAAAAAGAAGTAAGAAATTGTGTGCAATCATCTACTTCTTTTCCACCGCGTGTATATGCTTCTGTGCACAGTATATTAGTACATTTTGGCATGCACAGATTTCGTTGTTTGGCACCCTTTTCCTCATGTCTCTTTGTAACCAATTCGATACAACCATCTTTTGCTGCTTTCTAGGCGCTTCTCGTCCTTGAGAGGGGATGAACTGTCCACTTTGGACTGTCCTTAAATATTCATGCAACGTCACCGTTTGGAAGATCTGACTATCGGGCAGGAATGTATGCGGTTCTATAGAAAAGCTCATTTGTTATTTCCGCCGACTAAATTGTTACTATAATGTTCTCCCACTTGGTTGTTACCCTGTCTCGGTTTAGTAGACTCATATTTGTTTGTGTTTTACAGTTTCTCTTATTTAAAGAAATGGAGGTTATATCATCTGCATGTGAGTGTTCGATAACACTCGTTACTTTCTCCTTTTCGTTTATTTCAGGAATAAGTGTTGAACAGTGGTGTACCGACAAAGAAGTTCGACGCACTTCTAAAGCTTCCATGCGTCTTGTTTCACAGTGGTACGCACCCATTCTACGCAATTGGCTAAGAATTGGCACATTTCCAGTGATGCATGCCCATTTTCTCAAGCCGTACAATTGGACGCCTACCCAGTGGTAATGCCCCAAGCTGTCAACCGTACGCAAACCCAGTGGCCCTTGTTTAGTCAGAAAGACAGCAGCCAGCAGCTACCTTTCCGTGCGCCCACATACCACGTTACACACTACCAGTGGTCCAGGTTATGCATTTGCAGAACAGGAGCACCATCAAAGCGAGGGGAAGATGCATAAAAAAGTTGTCTTTTGAAGAGACCGTCACAAAGCTTATTCGACGTATGAAAGAAACACGGAAACGTACTCGTTGAGTCTTTCTGTCCCTAAGGATTCTTTGATCACTGCAAAGATACAAACGTGCTTTTCGTCTCTCCTTGTGTCAGGTTGTTGTCTTAGCATTCCTCATGTCCCATCTATTCAGCGCTTCAAAAATGCTTGAAGTACGATATATTCCAGTGCAAGTCGCGCACGCCCGATAGGCCTTCCCGCCTTTTCCATAACTCTCTCCGAAATGTGCCCTGATAGATCTAAGTGTAATGCTGACTACTTGCGTGCACTGTCGGAGCGGTGCACGACGTCGACAGGCTAGAAACAATCTAATACGAGGGCGGAATTATATACGCATTGCCATTGCTTCGGAGGTCAATGTGTCCTCGAATTCTGAAACGGAATTTTCTTTTGTTGCGGAGTTTGTACCATATACTCATTCTTTTCCAGCGTCTATATTGATTACATCTGCTGGATACATATTGTTTATTTGTTTCGGCATTCGCCTACTCTAAAACGTATTGTAGTGTCTTGCTTTGCATAATCAGAAACCAGATAATGGCTTTGTTCAAGGAAATAAGTATGTAATGATTTGTAATCATCATCTATGTGATCGCAAATGTATTTATTTTTCTTCTTGGGCGCACAGGCCAACCATTCTTCAATGATATAGTTCTTATATCCCGTCGTATATATAATGCGTGCGTGTGATGTCAAATAAACTTAGAATAACGCCGGCGAAGCATGCAGCCCACATAGCCGGTGGACAGCGCACTCACCCACCGCCCTCTCCCTCTTGTCGCCTTGCGGTAACAATTGAAGGCAGAGGGGAACAGTGCATGATACGCACGCGCGGAACGCATGTGTGCTCTGTCTAGACTCCGTTCAGTGTGTTGAGTCATTCTGTGAGGGCATGACCTTCTAATCGATCAGTTACAGCTGGTAACCATGCAATACGGCTTAATTTTGCGCACCTGGTAAGTATCACTTGAATCCCGTTTACTCGTACAAATACCTTGGCATTAATATTACTAACGACCTATCCTGGAAAATGCACGTTGATCACGTAACTCGCAATGCTAACCGCACTCTTGCCTACCTGCGCCGTAACTTTTCCAAAGCGCCGTCTTCCTTAAAATTAATTCTTTATAAAACTTTAGTCCGTCCAAACCTTGAATATGCATCTAGCATCTGGGACCCCAGTCAATCCATACTAATCGCTTCCCTTGAATCTGTTTAGAATTGCGCAGCCCGGTTTATTCGGTCAAATTATTCCCGCTACGCTTCTGTATCCACTATGTAGAACACACTAAACCTGCCTGATCTTTCTTTACATCGTAAATTTCTTCGTCTCTGCCTATTTCACAAAATCTAGTATCAAAATGAAATTTTAAAAAGCTGTCTTTTTCTTCAACCGACGCACATTTCATCGAGTGTGGACCACAAGTTCAAGGTTGGTGTGCCATTTTGCCGAACCAACTTATATAATTATTCTTTCATTCCCAAAACCAGTGCAGAATGGAACCACCTTCCTGCATCCATTGCTGCCATTGTCGACACTAAGTTCAGAAGTGCCATGGAAGATTACTTTTTTGGTTAACTTGTATTTTCATAAATTGTATTATTGCGCACTAGTATATTTATTAACCCCTACTTTCTGTAATGCCCTCGGGCTCTAAAAGTATTTGTAATAAATAATAAGTAAATAAATAAATAGCCATGCGCAGGTAACGTAATAGCGCGGCGGGGCTTAGGTGTGCAGTTTCGATTCAAATTTAAATGGCCTACACGACTATATTTAATTTCATGGCGACGTTATGGAGCGTGGCATCGCAGACGAAGGATCAAAAGAAGTAAGATTCAAATTCGCCCTTGCTGTGCGCCGTTCGCCACGACAGCATTAATTAAAGCGTAAAACCAGACTAGCAAAGTTAATTTCACTTGGTAGCAACGCTTTACAGTTCAGTTATTACTAAGATTAGCCATCTCTTTTGACGCTGCACCTACTGCACTTTTTCTGCGGAAGTGGTTCGATTTTCATCCACCCGATGGTCGCCACAGCTTCTTGCTTTTTCAACAAAAAGCGCAGTAAATGGCTTTTTTGAGGTCGATGTTGGCTGCCCGAGCACAAGAAAACATACGGGAGTCAATATTCGCTACAGTGGAAGGGATGTGCTTGGTGTAGACAAATTCCACATACGGCTCAGCACATTGCAATGGAATACCAAGGGATTCTTCTATTTAACCAAAACCGCAGGCAACGTACGCCTTCCAGAAGCACCGAGGTTCGAAGCAGATGGCAGCGTTAACTAGTCAGCGGTCAAGATAAGCCAGATAAGTTTAGAGTATTGGTGAAAAAAAAAAGCTAGGAGGAGATAGCAGAGGAACCATTGCAGACATGGGTAACTTTACAAATTAGAGCAGGCGCCGCGCCTGGTGTTGTGACGCACTTAGCGAAAAGCAGTTCGGTCACGTGACGCAGTTGCACGTGTACAGAACCTTACTGGGACAAATTCCTGAGGTTTTCTTTGACCCCGAGCATTATTGTTATTAATTTCGTTAATGTAATTAATTTATTCTGTTAAAGAACTCAAAACCAAGAACTTGAAAATTCTGTCTTCTGAATGACTGAAAACAGGCTTTCCACGCAAGCATTTGACTTGAGTGCCAGTAGAAGGCATTCTGCGACAGTCTAGAAAGATTCGCTTGAGAGCCTATGTTGTGGCCACCTCTGTATATACGTAGCCTATTACCGCGTTGCTAGAAGCCCAGTTCTTTTGCAAACATGCAGTCACCCGTGTATCTGTGCTTTTAAAGTGCAAGAAATAAGGCCTCGAAATGGGGTATTGCTTGGAAATCAGATGTTTTCGTGGCATGTACGGCATATACGGTATTGTTTGAGATGAGTCGGGTAGTTTCTGCGCTATGTCTGTAAAAGCGAATTGCTTTTGTTTGCAATGCCGCCGATTCACCACTTCCGCACGTTTCGCCTCTACATGCATTATTCATATAACGTGTTAATACCAAAATGACACATGCTTGTAATTTACTTTGTGGAGCTGACCTCTTCCAATGGAGCTTCGTATGGGAACTACTGCTGCTTGCCTGGTGAACATTGGATGAATGAACAAAAAAGGAGTAAAAGAAACATGTCCTTATTTCCCAAGACGTCTTGCGTCTTCCATGTAAAATTGCACGTGGCACATATTCAATCGAGGCTTGTAAAAATCGTTTGCAATCATTTTTATTTAACAATAAAACGATTCCGCACCATGACCACGTGCGGTTGCGCATTAGAAGCAGAAAAATAAAAAAAATGCAACGCTGATGAGCGCAGCCGGTGCAATGCGTTCGAGCTAGCGTTCAAAACGCGCGCACCCAAAACCGAAATCGGAAGTGCGGTACAGGCATTAATGTCGGCGGCTTGGTGCGCTGCAGTCAATATGGTCGCTAGGCTCTATGGGAGTGCCCGCTCTTGCTGAATCCTTTCTGTATGAGTGAGCTTTAATATTCCCTTGGACTGTTCATATACTTCTTTTCGCAATGAAGCACGTTGATATAGTTATTCTGCACTGAACTATTGAACCAGATGACGTCGTCAGATTTGTGCTTGGAGCCAACCTTTACGGCAGGGCCATGAGACACCACTTTGTGTAACCTACATAGTTTCTCAAGCTACCTAAGTAGATTATTTTGAATATATTTTTAATTCTTAATACACTGTAAAAAGTGCTTCAGCAGTGCAATGGAAGTGTGGATCTAGCATGAACTTCTTATCGAATGTATGCTTGAAAACCATGCACTCTCTATCGCTAACACAAAATAAAACAAAGAAAATTGCAGAAACTTCCAGAGAGATAGAAAGAACGGTAATTCTCAGCCTGTTCTTATCGCGTGCTTGCCGCCAGCGCTCTCTCTCCATGGCTTTGTCGTCCGCTGCTTAATCAATACATCGGCATCTCAGCGTGGGGTGCACCGTGCAGCTGGCCACTTGGTGTCGTTGGCGACTCAACGTAGCGCATATAATACATTGGACATTACGAGGTTAACCCTGTAATGGTTGACCTGGGGGTTAACATGGGGGCTGCAGGATTAAGTGTGTTTGCTCTGAACGGATCTACGAGGGTAACACGTATTGATCCATGCGGTATGCATGAAAGATGGTATAATAAGACATTGCTGCCATAAAGTGTCATAGAAAAATTTGTAGACGGAGTTCTGGCACTGCAACCAGTCAGCCTGCATTTTGTGTGATGGTTAATACAAGGACTTGCCTGTTTATCGTACTTTGGGCTTCAAACGTTTCTGAGCCTTTAATTTACTATACTTTGTTCCATTATCTCTTCCGTTATCTCTTCCATTATCGTCATGACACCTACGACGATAACGGAAGAGAGAATAGTCTCGAGGAATTTGAAATCCCAGAACTAATGCCGGAAGAAGTAAAGAAAGGCTTGGGAGTTATGCAAATGGCGAAGGCAGCTGTGGAGTATCAGGTAACCGCAGATTCGTTGAAGGATGGTGGGCACTTTGTTCCAGAAAAACTGGCCACCCTGTATACGCAATGCCTCATGACTTAGAGCGTACCGGAGTCTTGGAAGAACGCTAACATAATCCTAATCCATAAGAATGGGGACTCCAAAGACTTGAAAAGTTATAGACCGATCAGCTTACTGTCCGCTGCCTACAAAGTATTTACTAAGGTAATTGCAAATAGAATCAGGAACACCTTAGACTTCCGTCAACCCAAAGACCAGGCAGGATTCCGTAAAGGCTACTCAACAATAGACCATATTCACACTATCAATCAAGTGACAGAGAAATGTGCGGAATATAACCAACCCTTATATATAGCCTTCATTGAGTACGAGAAAGCGTTTGATCCAGTCGAAACATCAGCAGCCATAGAGGCATTACGGAATCAGGGTGTAGATGAGCCGTATGGAAAAATACTGAAAGATATATATAGCTGCTCCACAGCCACCGTAGTCCTCCATTAAGAAAGCAACAAAATCCCAATAAAGAAAAGGGTCCGGCAGGGAGATACGATCTCTCCTATGCTATTCACAGCGTGTTTACAGGAGGTATCCTGAGACCTTGATTGGGAAGAATTGGGGATCGTAGTTAATGGAGAATACTGATTTGCTGATGGTATTACCTTGCTTAGTAACTCAGGGGACCAACTGCAATGCATGCTCACTGACCTGGAGAGGCAAAGCAGAAGGGTGTGTCTAAAAATTAATCTGCAGAAAACTAAAGTAATGTTTAACAGTCTCGGAAGAGAGGAGCAGTTTACGATAGGTAGCGAGGCACTGGAAGTGGTAAGGGTATAGATCTACTTAGGACAGGTAGCGAGTGCGGATCCGGGTCATGAAACTGAAATAATCAGAAGAATAAGCATGTGCTGGGGTGCGTTTGGCAGGCATTCTGAGATCATGAACAGCCGGTTGCCATTATCCCTCAAGAGAAAAGTGTATAGTAACTGTGTCGTACCAGTAGTAAGGTACAGGGCAGAAACCTGGAGGCTTACGAAAAGGGTTCTACTTAAATTGTGGACGACGCAACGAGCTACAGAAAGAAGATTGATGGGTGTAACGTTAAGGGATAAGAAAAGAGCAGATTGGGTTAGGGAACAAACGCAAGTTAATGACATCTTAGTTGAAATCAAGAAATAGAAATGGGCATGGGCAGGACATGTAACGAGGAGGGAAGATAACCGATGGTCATTAAGGGTTACGGACTGGATTGCAAGGGAAGGGAAGCGTAGCAGGGGGTGGCAGAAAGTTAGGTGGGCGGATGACATTAAGACGTTTGCAGCGACGACATGGCCACAATTAGTACATGACCGGGGTAGTTGGAGAAGTAGGGGAGAGGCATTTGTCCTGGAGTGGGCGTAACCAGGCTGATGATGATGATGATGATGACTTTAGCTACCCTATCGGCCTAAATGGCTACGAAATCTTATGTTTCTAAGTAGGAGAGGCCATAAGAATACGCAGACATGCAAGACTATCGGGAATTGTTGCTTTTGTAAGGTGGTACTTAGTCAAGAATGAACGATTTGCAAAGTCATAAAATCTTTTAAAGCCAGAAAAACGAAGTTTAGGCAAATACATGTACTAACCATCTTTCCTATACTGGCTGAACCCAGGTGCTCGTAGCTGCCGTAGACTCTATAGCCAGATTTAACTCTATCAGATTTTAATCGCAAATCTCTAGGACTCCTGCTAACCAAGGTAAAGCGTCACAGACAGGCTGGCTGACTTTTCTATAGGTCGAAGTATCACTTTCTTAACTGCATACTTGTCCTCATTATTGTTGATTACCAAGACGTCGCGTCACAGGATATTAAGACGCACAAGGTTAATAATAAGACAGGAGAAAGCCCGCTTATTCTTTGTATATAAGTGCTCTACAAGGAGGTCCCAAGGTGAAAACTGTAATGGGGATCTCCTATGTGTGTAACATTGGTTGGTATTAGGACGGGTAACTCTAAAGCAGCTGACGTAGAAATTATTTAAAAGAAACACAATGGACATAAGCAGAACAAAAAAAAATAGTACATTAAGCACAGGTATCGACATGTCAGCAACAAGTAAACATATGCATCTGGAAAAACAAGAAGAAAGAAAAAATTGGAAAAACTGAACTAAGCATACTTTAGCACATTGGCACATTTCTGGTAACCCCGGAAGAAAAAACAAAAAGGTGCAGAAAATGTCGCATTGACCACCTCTTTTACTAAAAATACGTTAATCTTTGTCTTGTGGTTTAATTTATCTTGCGTTTTGCTTGCTTGCAAACAACGACGCGTTATGGAGTTATAGGACCGAACTGGATGAATTTTCTCGTTTTGCGTGAAAAATCTGTAAACAAAAATACACTGTGCTAAACAACCAAATGAGAAGACGGGTACGCAACTAAACAGGCAAGATATGTGTCGAAAACAAACTGGAGATGTGCAGAGACAAGAACCCACCAGAAGAGATATCTACGGAAAGAAAAATAACTATAAAAAGTGCGCAGTCAGCGGCAGAATTCGAATAACAGTAAGAAGATTTTCACGAGCCCCTGATGTCACTCGGCGTGTTGCTTCTGCGCGCGAAGCATTTCTATAGCAGGCACGAGTCCTTGGAAGAGCCAGACCTGCTCGGTGAAGTTCTCGCCGTCAGCTGCGCAAGCGGCGTCATGATGTGTTCTTGAAAGTCGGATTGCTTCATTCTTATCTTCACTGATGCTTGAACATCAGTCTCCTGCAGCGTCTACCCAGTCTCATGGGCGAAGAACTCACGAATCTTGGGAGTCGGGATGTTTTCTGGGACGTCTTACTTGAGATCTTCATCCACTTCACTCGTTGAAAGATGCGGCTGAAGGTGTGCATCTTTGACTGTACTCAGGGTCATCCACATAATAGATGCTTCTATCCTGTCATAGACTGCGCTAATGTAACATTCCACGACAAACGTGCACAAAACCAAAGCATGATCTCTTCATTATTGCGATAGCATGTATGCGGACACTCCGGGCGCATTTTTGCCGTCGTCGTTACCGTCACCGGCGGCGTCCCCGTGAGGTTCCGTATGAATGAAATCCTGAGAGGGTCAGCCGGTGAACGCGGTTAAATATCGCGTGCGCGAGCTACGAACGCGGCCCATATGCATATGCGTGCCCTCTCCTCTCGCGCGTGAGGCAGGGGACTCAGGCCAGGGAGGAGGGGCGGTCTCCTCCGGTGATTGCTAGGTTGCCTCGATGCGGAGGCAACCCCGCATCTATACGGGGTTGGCCACGCGAATCGCGGGCGCCGTAGTACACGCCTTTGGCGGACGCCGTAGGCTCGTGTTGCCGGCTCTCGTGTGTATTGAAAGCGATCTACGACGTGGCCAAAGTGAGCGCCTGCGCGGGCCTGATCTTCAAAGCGATGTGCGATGTTTGCAGATTGCGTATAGTGCCAATACCTTCGTATGCGCTGTGCTTTCGACGTTTCGTTCGCGCTGAAGCGACAGATGCACGGAGGTCAATTGGCTCGCGGCTGCTGCCGCAATTCCTAACTCCAGCGTTTTCACACAGCTGTCATCAAGCGAGTTATGTTCATGTTTACCGGTGCGCGTGTGACACCGCGCTGGTTAGTTTAGTTAGAACACGTCAGCGGGCTAGTTGGTTTGAATTCATGATGGAATGTGTAAGCGTGACTGAACAAGGACGTAGAAAGGAGTAGACACACAAAGACAGCGCTGTCTCTGTGTGTCTGTTTCTTTCTTCCTCGGTGAGTCACGCTTACACATTCTATTATTGTTAATTTCAAACGCTGGCGAGTGTAATAAAGTCGTGCCTGTATGCGTCCCGTTTATTCATGTTGAAAAACAAAGTAATTGTGTCGCCACATGTAAAGTGACAGCAAGCCCGCGTGAAGTCTACCCAAAAAAGTGCAGAAAGCGCATGCATTAAATGTTCCAGAGAAGATGGTCATACTCCACCAGAAGTCGCTTTCTTAAAGGGCCCGTCACCAGGTCTGGCCATGTTGAGCTGACAAGCGTAGTGCATACAATGCGCGCTAACGATCGTGTTTGCTCTGTATTAAAACACTACACGCCGCGGGAAGAGCTGCAATTTCAAAGCGAACACCGTTTGCCCTTCTCGTGGTGCGCCGTGCTCCCTGCCGGAGAGTCGACGCATATCGCGCGAGCGTGCCTACGCACACATCAGTGCTGTGACGTCGCTCATAGTGGTACGTGATTTCGAGAATGACTCTAGGCAACATCTGTTATTTGTGTAATGCGTCGCTCTAGTCGAGGAATTAAGGATTAGAGAGATAATAAAACACAGAAACCGAATCTCTGCGTGCTTTTGCTTTCGCACCGCAACAAGAGAAATGTACTCGCGTTTCGCCTGCTTGTTCCCACGTCGTACACTCGCGCGCGCAGACATCAAAACTACGTCATTAGACAGTTTTAGTTACACGTACGTAGAGGCTTTGCGTACGTAGAGCTTCTACGTGTCAGCAGTGCGCATGCGTACAACGTAGCGGGCGCGCGCGCGTCTCACGGACGTACGTGAGATTCAATTCTTTGCGTGCGTTTCTTGCGCACGTAGACAGCTTCGCGCGGGAGTTCCGCGAGATCACGAACAAGCGATAGCGGGCCGCGTGCGCGCAGTCGGCTTGCATCGAAATGCGGCGACAGGATTGAATTGGCTACCGCCGTGTTCACAATTCCCGATAGATGTAGCTACGGGGTCCCTCTTGGCGTGCGTAGCGTACGTGTAGCTAAAAGCGTGTCAGATGGCGTGCACGTAAGGCACGTAGGCTTGCACGTTTGCGTACGTGAAGCCTCTACGTACGTGTAACTAAAACTGTCTATTTTCTAACCGCGTTCCAACGCTCGATCATGCTGTGTGATCCGTTTGTTTGTGTCTGCCTGGGTATTCGTGTAGCACCGCCTTATACCGTCCGTCAGTTGTTCTCGTGCACAGAGCGCAAAGTCCTGTGCTGCGCGAAACGAGACAAACGCTACAGCTCGCGCGCGACACCGTCAGAAAAAAGGCGCCTTGCAGAAAAAAAAAAAAAAGAAAAGAAAGCGAGGAAAAAAAGTGAAGGTGGGGCCCATGACGTATGCGTCACACGATCCGTATTGGAGAACGCAGGGAAGAAATTTCGCTTGCGGATACTAGAAGAGGCAAGTGCAGAAAGTGCGGATGTTTGTGGTGAAGCTCGCCTCTTGAAGTCATGGGTTCGCGGCACTGAAATATTTCTGTCTCGGCTCTTAATGAACCAATTTGTAGAATTCTTGAGGCCGAATGCTCCCTTCAGGGCATGTAACAACGTCCAGCGTATAACCGAAATCTGCTATGTGGCATGGTGAGGGGGCCTTTAAGGGGAAACTTTCTTGCAGAGTTTGAGGCAACTTTTCGTACGTATCTAGCCTCCAACGCCGGACACCTGTAACGGGATGGTGGTGCCATCTAGGAAAGGTGCAGCGAAGTGGTAGTGCATAGATTTTTATGCCATAATTACTAAAGGGAACTGCGGCGCTAGCGTCTGCGGGAGCTGGAAAGAGAGAGATTAAACCAGCATGTGCAATCATGGTTAGTACATAGATTTGCCTATACGTTATCGTTTCGGCTTCAAGACCTTGCGGACTCATGATTTTCAATTAGGTACGGCGTCATAAATAATTAAAGAGTTATTACTACAGTGGTCCGCCGGCAGGATTCGAACACAGGAACACAAGTCTGATATTGAAACCATTACGCATGGACGTTTTCTTTTTGTTAAAGTGAAAGCGAGACAAACGCTACAGCTCGCGCGCGACACCGTCAGAGGAAATGCACCTTGCAAAAAAAAAAAAAAAAGAAGAAGAACGAAAGAAAGAAAAGCGAGGAAGAATGTGAGGAAAAGCGAGGAAAAAGTTTGTTGCAGTGGTTCGTACACGAAAAAAGCAGCGTCTAATCTAGTGAGACAAAAGCTATTGTCAGGAATTGAAGCCGCGATAGCTCAAGGGTTTCGTGGCCGACGTCTAGGCGGGGATATTCGCACAATCGCAGAATAACTCGCCGGACCCTTGAATGAACTTCTTCTTCAGCGACGGCTTATACCTCCGTAAGCAGCCAGATGCAATGGTTGAATATGAATGAAAAAACTAAAGAAAAAGGAAAGAAAGAAAAGAACATAAGCACAAAGGAAGACACAACCGAGAAACAAGAGATGGATGAAAGAAAGAAAGAAAGAAAGAAAGAAAGAAAGACAGAACGAAAGAATCTTTAGGAAGCGCATAAGGTGCTCGCATGTGTCATTGCGGAGGTTAACCTACAGCGTAATACGTTTACATTACAGTGAACCTCGTTATGAATTTCAATAAGCCGGACCCCTCTGATCATATAACTTAATGCCTTACCAAGTATGCAACAAGCTTTCATCTTCATCCGTTACAGGAGTGTAACATGCTGCCGAACGTTTTCTAATTACGTTCTTAGAAATACATACACATGTACAAAGCAGGTCACTTGGCGCTGAACAATATTAATATATCATTTGGCTAGACAGTACCAATTTAAGATACCTTCAAAGAGGCCATCACAGATGCAAAACCGTCATGCTCTTGGAACCACTCTGGTGGTTCACTCATGTGCTATAGGGCATTACGCGTGTGCGTAAAACCTTTAACTAGGTGTTACCTCGCACTCGTTGCATCTACGCGGGAATCCTGACATCCACGTGCGACTTCCACACACAGTTCATACACAATAGCATCATGTCAGCCAGCACTCCCCCTACGTCGCGCATGTGTCGACAAGCGGCACTGAACACTCTCGCGTGCATGCCAACCCGTTGAGACGCTTGGCGCGTTTCGATTCGCAGCTTGCACTAGAAGAAATCGACCCACCACCACGAGCCAGGCGCATCTTGGCCAATCTTGCCAAGATTCGCATCATGCGCAATCTTGGCAATTAGAGGGTAGAGGTCAGTGACAGAGGGTAAACAAACAAACCCCGAGTGCAACATCACACCATGGACACCACTGAACAGTTAAGCAAAGAACATGCATGGCGTACTCCATGTAAATATGTGTAAAGAATATTCAGTCTGTCTATAAGTGACTGCAAATAACATTTCTTCGTATAACATGCCGCTCTTTAATAGCAATATTTGTACCTCGAAAACCCCACTTCATATATTACGCACACGCATGGTTCGAGACATTCACAACAAGAATGCTTCGCTTTACGTAGATGAGAACTGGAGTCTGCCTGATGTTCTTTACTTCGTTGCGGGTTGAAAAATACTGAACCGTCGGGGTTGCTTAGTGGCTATGGTGTTGGGCTGCTAACCATGAAGTCGCGGGATCGAATCCCGGCCACAGCGTCCGCATTTCGATGGGGACGAAACGCGGAAACGCCGTGTACTTAGATTTAGGTGCACGTTAGAGAACCCCAGGTGGTCGAAATTTCTGGAGTCCCCCAATACGGCGTGCCTCATAATCAGAAAGTGGTTTTGGCTTGCAAAACCCCATAATTTAATTTTTATTAAACTCGACAGTTTCGGCTAAATGACTGGTGATGAAGACGCATTCGTAAATTTGTCCTTATCTGCCGTGAAGCGCCGATAAAATCGCGTGGCACAGGTACCACTGAATGCTCGTTGAAGTCACGTATAACGGATCCCAACACAGCCTGAAATACTCGACGCCTGCTTTTCGAAATCCGATCTGTAGCGCACTCTAGAATACAACGTAGCATTGGGCATTCATTGCAATATCAAAGGATGACTTTGAACACCAATAACGGCGTTGTTTTTTATTAAAAATATTATCCCTCAACCCCCCCCCCCCCTCCCTCCCTCATGCCTTTTACTTTCATCAAACGAAACCAACGCTGCTGCGCCAACAGGAATCGTTCATAACGACAGCATGTTCAAGACTACTCCCATACCCCGCCGCAATGGAGTGTTCCGACAGCCTATACCACGGTTTCGCAACGGTGCCTTTATTGTCCAATCGTGCGGCGAAGCAGACATATCCAACGCCTTCTTCTGAGTTGCCATCTTTCAGTGAACACATGACCCTCCGGCGCAGGAACGCTGACCTATACCATAGAACAGCGGCATTGTCCCAAGCTATTTGCACCCCGGCACTCCCAGTGGCAATCAAGAATTGAACACACAGCCGCGCGTTGAAACAACTGAGTGAAACATGAACGCCACAGCAATGAATCTTTTTCGTTGTTCTTGTACCGTTAATTATTTTAACTTTAGGATAGAAGGTCAACTCTTCGAGCGCATCCTTCACCGGTAGGTTCGCTAACGATATGCAACATGCGTGCGTTAACTATACAAACTACAATATCCACAAGAATCAATGTACATACTTTCGTAATCACATGGCCAGTTCTTATGTTCGCCGGTGAAGTGTCGACGACTTGCCTTTGAATTATTGGCTGGGCTTCATTGGAGCGAAACACGTCGCATGCATATGACACAGTCAGCTGAAATCGTCGGACATCGGGTGTGCAAAAGGTCGCAGTCATAACGCAGGGTTCCCTTACAAGGTCATCGAGAAAGGTCTCGGTAAAGTCACTGCTGAAAGTCCGACAATGTGAAGCAGGTTACTTAAGTACAGATCAATACAGATCAATAGCAAGGTCTGCAGCGCCACGTCCCAATCAATCCCCCCGGTTCTTCATTCCGGAGAGGTCTGAGTGCCGAAGAGGCCAGCTCTGTCGGCTGCGTTGACCGTCGCGATGACCATGGCCATGACGATAACCTTGGCGAACAGGCCCAACAGGAACTGAAGTAGTAAAGGAAGCAGGTGAGGTTTCTCGCACGATATGCGAATAAAACGCGCTAACGGTAGGTTTAATTTGTGTGTACTGGGCACAGGCGAAAACGTATGCATGATTAGAACACGTCTATCGGACTTGGCGCTGACGCTCTTTCTCAGCACGTGTGCGTCTTCGCTGGACCTCATGCGAACGCGCCTCCGGGACGCCGTGTTCAGGATGCATTCATCTTGCACCTCGCAAGGTGCCCCTCTTATTTACTCCATTTCACAGACTCTGCGCAGTGTAGCAAAAGCCATGTGTCATGTCAGCCAACCAAAACAGAAAACCCCTACGATCGGTCATCCAATGTCCATCCGCTGATCGCCCTATGCGCGACGCCGGCGGAGTGGAAGTTTCACAGAAGGATATGTGGAGCACAGTTTATTAATTTAGTACACCCTCAGGGGTACACACCTTAGAGAGCGACGGACGAACCGTCCTCCATGTGTGAAACAAGGAGCCGGCTCTCTTTGCTGATTGGATGACAAACAAATTAAATTATGGGATTTTACGTGCCGAAACCACTTTCTGATTATGAGGCACGCCGTAGCGAGGAACTCCGGAAATTTAGACCCCCTGGGGTTCTTTAACGTGCACCTAAATCTACGTGCACGGGTGTACTCGGATTTCGCCCCCATGGAAATGCGGCTGCCGTGGCCGGGATTCGATCCCGCGACCTCGTGCTTAGCAGTCCCACACCATAGCCACTATAGCAACCACGACGGGTCGATTAGCTGACACGAATAGTAACCTTCGCTGCACGGCACGGAGTGACGGAGCTGATGCGTGTCAGCCTAGAGCACCGATCCATCGTATCTACATAAGACCCGCTATGACCCTCGCACCTGCACCCATCCGGCGAGCTCATTGGTCCGTTCTCCCTGCTTCTTCCGCTTTCCACATGTCCGGTCTTAAGTGCGAAACATTTATTGGCGAACATTTGCCCCTTCGACAGTATCTATCTATCTACCCGCCTACGTCTTGGTGCTCTTATGGTCATTTCGTTAACATGGTATGCTGCGAAATTGGCATAGTATGAAAAATGTTTATGACGAAGTTAGCGTTAGGTCATGACATGAATATCATGACACATGTGTGTAATGTAGGTCACGAAAAATCCGCCTACGTCTTGGTGCTCTCGCGGTCGTTTCGTTAACGGTATATCCCACCACTGGCATAGTATGACACGTGTATGACAAGTATAAATGATAGGTCACGACGTCACATGAATGACATGACAAGCTTGTCATGTAGATCATGAAACAGGCGTCTACGTCTTGGGCCAAAACTGGCACAGTCGGACAAGAGTGTATGACGACCATAAATAGAGGTCATGACGTGAGTGTCCTGACATGCGTGTCACATAAGTCATGAAACAAATGCCTACGTCTTGGTACTCTCATGGTCGTTTCATTAACTTGGTAGGCTGTCCGCAAACTGCTTCGGGTGACATCGATTCCCACAGGGCATTGGATGTGCCGGCTTTTCCTCGCACAAGTTGTGTCTCCTCGCCGTGGAGCCGCGCAAACCTTGCTCTTATCTTATCTTTGTGTATCAACATACGCGTTAAGGGCGAGGACCACGCTGTGCTCGTCGCCAAAATTTATAGCGCGGCATCCTCTTCAGTCGGGCAACTATCCGAAGCATCGTGATACAGAGCGTTCCTTATCGCCAGTACAACTACAGACGCCGATGGTTCGCTGGTTTGGGCTACATCATAGATGGCTACATGGAACGGAAAGGAGGCGGACGCAGCCTGGCGTTCACCGCGTCGCTGTCTGCAGCGTTGTCAGACTCGACGAATGTGTTTTTGTAATATAAAAAATAATAAAAAGCGTTTTCGTTGTATTCTTGTTGATAATCACCAAGGAATCTTAGAAAAAAAGTTTGACACATACGTTTACAAAAAAATCGAAAGGGGAAGACCTGCAGCCGTAGAGTTTCTAACTATATTACCTAGAAGGAAATTTGGCGCCACCGTCTATGGGAGTTTTCTAACGAGCGCTGTGCTGTCGTAGGAACGACAGCTTGGGGGTGTGCGAGACATGTGTTGGCTGGTGTTGTACGAGGCGTCGTCTAAAACGTAGCTATGGCTACCCAGATACTGCGTTCCGCAGATAAAATCATAAAAGGTTTTCTTTCGCCCTTATGAGATCTTCAATAAAGTTCACACACCTACAATGCATAATCAAGCCAAGAAAAGCAAGAACAAACGACAAACGGTTCGAAGATCCAATCACAAGTCTTCGCAATTGAACAACATATGTTAGTGTGTAATAATAAAGCTAAAACAGTTGTTTACGTAGTGTCTTGGTAGGAAATCAATAATGCGACAGACTAGCCAGACACGTCTTCAAGGTGTCCCAGCGCTCTGAGAAGGATGCCAATTCAAATTCACCGCCATTTCCATGCATACAAGAGCGCAGCAGCGCAAGATTTCCCTCTAGGTAATAAGGTAACAAACTCTCTGCCTGGAGCAGGTCACAACGGCCCACAGGAAGTGTGAGAGAGATTGCTCATCGCGAAACCAGGCGAGTATGCCTAGCCCGTTTGCCGCTTCCGGAGGCGAACGCGCTTAAGTTACCTTTTACTCCTTCATCAACAGTATTTCAGAATTTGTATCTCAGTAGGTTAACTAAAAGATCTACCGGCGTTTGCTCTCAAAGTCAAAGTGCAGAATTCCTTCTGTCCGAGCCTTGTAGGCGGCCGGCGTAATTCTTTTTTTTTTTCGACCCGGAGCGTTCACCACATAAGTTTGTAGCTTAGACGCCGGTTGTTCGCTCCACAAACATGTCCTCCGTCAGCCCAGTGCATGTACACTCCGACTGTGCTAAGTCTGTCACTTCAAATAATGCTCTTCCACTCCCGACTACGTTCACCATACTTTGCACTTACTGTGCCGCTTGGAAAGATCCCCAGTTAACCTGATCTGCGTATTGCATGACCTGACCACGCACGCTTCAACTTAAACTTTAGCCCGTCCGGTCACGATCTACGCATGATGTATGCGTGACTTGCCATTGACACAACCCACCGCACCTACCAACTTCCAGAACTGCACCCGCGCCATCTCGTGCAGGAGAGCTAGTGGCGTCGACGCCGGCATGATGAAGTTGCTCGAAGCGCCCACGATCACAGGGATGGCGTAGTAGGCCGGGTACATGCGCTGAATCTCGGCCTGCCGGGGAGAGGCTTGTATAGAAATGCGAGCAATGGCGTGAAGGAAGCAGGGGCGCTGATGCGACATATTCTTGGACATGCCTGTTTTCCCTGCCATATAAACGGACTCTTGTGTTACCTCAAGAAGACTGCGGTGCAAGTTCGTCGAGTATATGTAATGCTGGATGTGCTTCATAAAAAAAAAAACATAATTGCTGATAATTAGTAAATAAAAGAAAGGAAAAGAAAGCAGGAGATTTCTAGGTATACGCGGGACTAGCGAAAACCTCCATCTATGTGCCGTTATCAAGCAATGCGCTCATATTATATGACATTCTTTATTACACAGGGATTCGATGCATTGGTAGATTGAGTTAAACTTCACATTTAAAGAGCGTCACCGTATATATATATATATATATATATATATATATATATATATATATATATATATATATATATATATATATATATTCACAGCCAATCCCCGACGCCGTGTACAGTGGCTGCGGTAACGTACTCTGCGATCTGTCGACTTTCGACGAGAATTTATGGGCAGACCTGATTAACCGGTGGCATCAACACTCAGTGAACAAGCAGCTTTTTTGCTATAGGATCGAGGGGAAGGCGAACCTTTTGGGTGGTGGATAAGGTAACACATGACCACTCGCGCACGTTTTTGTTGCGGACATTTCCAGATCAAATCAAACGGGGAGGTTTGACATTCGAAAGCAGAATACAAAAAGCCGTAATGGAGGGACTTCGGATTAATTTCCAAGCATGGCCTCTGAGATATACACATTAGGGCGCCTCATTACCACCGCTGGCATCAATGCACCCTAATAAGCCTCGGTGGCCAACGCCAATGCGGCAAGAGACGGAACTTCGCTGACTTCGCGTCGTAAGCACGAGTCGGATGGATTGAGAAATCCAGTGTGCGCCGCCGGATCTCGGAGGCGACGGTCAACCATCTCGGTTTCTTAAGTGTGCACCTGTACGAGCGGTCTTGTCTTGCCCACCTATCGGCGTGCGGCCGCCGCAGTCTGGAAACGAACCCGCGACCTCGTGCTATGAGCAGAAGAACGCCATAGCTACGCTCTCATTCTCTTTCCCATTTTGGATTCTGCGTATGACGACAAACATTCTTGTAAATATTTTTAACTTATATGGAACGGTGTTTCTTATAAAAGAAAGTACGTGGGACCCACACACTTAAACACGGTTTTAGTTACAGGGTACGTAGAAGAATGTGCAAGCTAATAGGTAAACATATGTGGAACAGTAGAACATGCGAGTATACTGGTCAACTCATCAAAAATTACTCACGACGTGCACCACGGCCGGCGTCATGATCTCGACCAGCACCCGCTTGTCCGCGGTCTCGGCCATCACCGAGGTGGCGAAGGCCAGCATCGCCTGCGCCTCGAGCGGGCTGCGCTCCTCCCAGAAAGACGTGGACTCAACCCTGAGGGCCTCTTGCGGGAGTTCGTATGCCTGCGAAGTGACACAGAGACGGCAGGGGGGGTGCGCGCTTGTTCGAGACTGTAATCATTTTTTTTTATTTTACATTTTCTGGAGCCGCGTTCGTCCAAGAAGCGCAGCAACACACTGGCAGTCTGTTTGTTGATCCGTTTTACTTTCCAGTGTGGAGCTATGTGTGAACTAGCATCTAATGAATCGTATGTATATGTGTATTGCCCAAAACCTGTAATGACCCTGTGACGCAATTGCATCTGTCCACGAAATTGACGGAGGGCCTAATTCATTGACGTCCATCGACCAATTTCGAGCCAGCGTGCACCAACACGAGTAGAATTCAGAGCATCCCTACAGCATCGTCTGCAGCTAGAGAAGAGAGTATAGCAGCTGCAGCACACACAAAAACAAATAATAAGAGATGCCACAGGTTTTCCGTGACTACATAAACACACCGCTTGTGCACTTCTGACACAAACGAAGCCTCTAAACAGCACCAGTTTTACACACTCGCCTCTTGTACTATGCCGTACATATAGGGTGTTGCAGCTAAGGGTAGCCAAGCTGTTCAACAACAACAACAAAAAAGAAAAATGTCGCACTTTCGCCCAAAAGGCGGAGCATCGAATGGGATAGCAAATTAGTGAATAGCTATGCAAATAAGGATAATAGTTTAACGGCCGTATGAACTTGTAAACATTCGCCTACTAACTAAATTAACACGCTTGGTCAGCGTTAGCTGAGACACAGGGTATACCTGCAGCAGCTCGGAGGCAACGTGCGTGGCGCCCAGTAGTAAGAGCACGCCCCACGGCATCATCTGCCAGATGCGCCGCACGAAGTCGAAGGCCGCCTGCAGGAACGACGTCAGCAGGCTCGTCACCAGCATCATCGACGTCAGCGCTGTCAGCAGGGCCATCCTGCGCATGCGCACTGCATTCGTGTTGTCCTCCCCGACACCACCAGCGCCTCTCGACGTAGTTCAGTCATGTATAGTTGGTCACATTATCAAGTCGATTGCTTTCATGAGTGGCGGTCGCCCGAACTCCAACAAGGAAATGTTCATGAAGCTGGTTCGTCTGGTCAGACGTCGTAGCAAAATGTTGCGGCTATTGGGTTACGGAACACCCTTACAGCTTCCTTGCTCACTATCCTAAACAGTGAGTAAGAAAGACGTGCAGGCTATGAAACTAACCTTAACCACACAAGGAAGACGCAAGTGCTCTGGGAGGATATTTTACTGCGAAAACATTGTGTGTCCTATCAGGCAGAAAAGTTCGCGTTGTCCGCAACGAGTGGTAACAAATATCATCATCAGTGACGTCATTAGCGTATTGTAAACCATCATTAGTAAAAACAGAATTAGGAAAAGTAAGGTAGCTTAAGGTTGACTAAAGTGAAGGAAGGTGAAATAAAATTTATTCAGTTAAATTAAGGTGACTTAAAAGTAAAAAATATATATATTAGCGTTTTACGTGCCAAAACCCCTTTTTGATTATGAGGCATGCCGTAGTGGAGCACTCCGGAAATTTCGACCACCTGGGAATCTTTAACGTGCACCTAAACGTACACGGATGTTTTCGCATTTCGCCCCCATCGAAATGCGGCCGCAGTGGCCGGGATCCGATCCCGCGCCCTGGTGTTCAGCAGCCCAACACCATAGCCACTGAGCAACCACGATGGGTTGAATTAAAATTGATTAAGACAGATTAAGGCGGAATAAATTGAATTATGGAGCATTAAGGTTGGTACAATTTAGGCCAAGGCGGATTAAGGTGGAATAAGGTTAGTACAAATTCGACCAAGGTAGATTAAGGCCTATTAAAGTGGATTAAGGTGGCTAGAAATTAACTCAAATTAAATAGGATGGATTAAGTGGGATTAAGGTTGATACAAGTTAGAGCAACGTGGATTAAGGTAGAGTTATGAAGGACATGTGACAACGTATGACGTCACGTATCATGGGCGTAAGCAATTAGAGAAGTCGTAATACTCGCGTCCAAATCACCTAAGGGTACTTAAGTGTCTGTAACTTCTTTTTTTTTACACCTTGTTTTGGTAAGCGACCGCAGTAACTAACTTTCTCGAAATATTTTTGACCCCCTTCGACCGGCCGGGTTGTAAATATTAGGCTTAAAAGCTGCCACTCCGGGGCAGCGGATCTGGCAAACGGGGCCCACATTTGTACCCCACCCTGCACTCAAATTCGCCTATAGGGAACGCAAATGACCAATAGAAAGCACGAGAACTCGTTTTTCCTGCCCCTTTTGATCAACTGGTAACGGCAATGACAAGGTGACCACGTCTCACCTTTCAGTCAAACCGAGCAGAAGCGACAGCGCGTACACGAAGCTGAAGATGGCCACGTACGCAGCGCAAGCGTAGCGTACGCCCCTGCAACAGAAGGCGAGAACCCTCAGTGAGAGACGCGATAAATATCGTTGCGAGAGAAACACGTTTGCCGGAAAGCATCCGATGAGTTGGACCACGCGTTGTTAGAACTTGTACGGAGCGTGTTGAAAGAAGTTACCCGTAGATGACTATATAATTGTTTATTTTTTTATTTATCTAATTTATGTAATCCCTCTTGTTGATGCATTACATAAGGGAGTGGGCGGTTAATGGCAAACAAAGACAACACAAGTCACAATAGGATGTCTTTGATGAGCCGCTTGAATGCAGGTGGTTCGATGATAGGGGCAATTTCGGTGGGCGGTTGAGTTTAGGAGTCGGCTCGGACAGTAATATGGAGGGGGGGGGGGGGCGCAAAATGTTTCGCACTTTACAATTATGTGTTTAGCTCACGAAACGAGACATGGTGTCTTTGCCAATGCCGGGTGTACCAATTCTGACTAATGAGAACAGAAATTCATCATTAGGAGGAGGACGACCCTTCCTGCAACCTAAATACGCCCAGTTGCATTTGCACTTTGTTTTTTGATAAGAAGGAGCTGTCGGAGCCTGCCAGAATATTGCCGCAGTTCAACGCAAAGTAACGTTCATCTGGTCCCTCGAACTGCATTTATGACAAAACGAAGAAATTTTGCAGGAATACGCATTACAAGCATCGAAAGGAAACGAATTCTCTTGGTCATGCAACAGGAACTATATTACTACATGGTTCTACTGTAATACTCACGCTCCTTCTACTACTCTTGCAGCTACCGCTACTAGCTGATCCTACACGATGCGTTAGCTCAGAAAACATGGCGTTGTGCCACCGAGCTCTGGTTCTCGGGTTCGATCGCAGAGCAATGCAAAAAAGGATTGTACGCCGTGCATGGGGTGGGCGTTAAATAATCCCAGTTAGTCAAAATTTAATCCGGGTGCCTCGTATTCATAACACTAGGTAAGCTCATCAGATCGTGCATGGTTCGGGAACCCAAAGCCCCAGAGTCTAATACCTTTTTCTTTTTAGGTGCCCGATTCTACAATTACTACAACAACTGCTACAACTAATACTACAATTACTCTATAATACTACTCCTACTACTACTATATTTATCACCACGCTGCTGCTACCACGGCTTCTACTACTGCAAAAAACTCCTTTGGGGAAAAATAGATCAAGAAACGAAACAATAGGGCTCACCTTTGTTTGCTTTGGCGGGCGCGCTTCTGTTGAGCAGCCCTTATGACGGCCAGGTTTTCTGCAGCCATGGGCGCCGGTTCGCTGCAAAGTAGAAGACGCTAAAGCATTGCGATAGGGTCGCAGTTCTGGTGTCGCCGTCTAAAGAGAACACTTGCACACTCAGAGCAGTTACGTCGGTAAGACTCTTTGCATGTTTTAAATTTCTCTCAGCGGGTTTTCTTAATCGTTCGGCGCTCTCCTTTCGTGGACAACAAAGGATGCATCGTTGCCACCGCCTATGTTCATGGGCTAGTAATGGCCCATGAATAAACCAAACTAGCACCTCATATTCTGCATGTTAAAAACCAAACAAAAACACAAGCGCTCGTCTGTTTAAGTAGTGTTGTTTGATTGATAGTTTTCACGTACCTATATAATTCTCGCCAATGCATCGCCAACGAATGAATCGGAAAAAGAGCAACGAAAATCAGCCCATAACTACTTTGTTTTGTGCTAAACAAAGTAGTTATGGATTCGCACCAACTAGCCCGCCAACGCATTGTGCTGAAAATCAGCCCGAACTGGCAGTTTGGGTCTGCTGCACGCAAATTTAAAAAACTCTGAGAGTAGAACTCGACTCTTGTGAACGTTTTCAGTTTACAACTCTGTGTGATGCGTGAATGGGTGCTTATGTGTGTGATCGCCGGTGTGCGTGGGTTGTAGAAGTGCTCGATAATAGAGATACTATGCGTGCGCGTTTGCGTTTGTTTTTGCATATGCATGTGTATGCGCGTGCGTGCTTGTTCGCGCTCGCGACAGTGAGTATCAACTAATGTATAAAGATATACGATGCTCTCTCACTGTGGCCTGACGTAAAGAAGCCAGACCGCCGTGCTGCAGGTAGCCAGTGCCAGTAGCACTCCGGGAAGCGTCACGATTGCCCACTTGACGCTTGTTATCGGCTGCTCCGTCACTTCCGTTCTGCAACAGAAACAGCGAGTAGTCACACACAGGCGTTCTGCGGAAAAAAACATGATGTGTAAAAGAAAAGAAGGAAAACGTACGTGCGCTTACAAAGTGGCACATTAGTGTCATTGGACTTCCTTATAGCCTCCATTCAGGCGGAAGTATTTACGGTGAAAATAGCGAAAGGCCGGACTCAGCCATTGTACAACATACAGCTGCGATGCACATGAGGATTTAGTATACAGACATTGGAAGCGCGATCGGGCCGTTGCTATTGCTAGGCTGTCGCGGGTGCGGCGCCGCAAGTGCGTCAACCATGGCTGTAGTACACCGATGGCAATGATCGCGCGCGTTCCTCGCGCCTGAGAACTTGAGCAGCTTGCACACCGAGAGTTGAATGTCACGTGGTCTTCTGCGTGTGCGAGTAGGAGCCTGCGAGCGCCACAGCCAAGGCCAGAAGGCTCGTTCCCGCGCGCAACCAGTGTTGGAGGTAACGTGATCAACTGATTACGAGCAATAACAAACAGCGCTAAACAACAGGACGAGGGAAGAGACACAAACAACAGCGCTGACTACCAACCAAAGTGTCCTTATTCTTTCAGTCAGCATATATATACTCCGCCGCTATCTCAAACCGCGCTGTTGTCTGTGTCCCTTCGATCGCCCTGTTGTTTAGCGCTGTTTTTATAGCTCGCAATCATGAACCAACCAGCCCAAGTGCGTACTCTTCTGCAGTGATCAACTGAGTTTCGCAGGCTGTGCACAGTGAAATGGTCGAGGAAGCGGCAGCACGGAAAGTTCGGCTTTGGAAGCACCCGCGCTCCTCATCGCGCGAGCGTTGCGAAAGCGAGTGCTCGCGGACATTGAGTGAACCCTGCTTGCGCGACTTTTAGGACGCATAACACCGCACACGTGCCGTTAATAGAATAAATAGCAAAAGAAGGATCACTGTTATTTATACTACTAATAAAAGTGCGAGCTTTACTTCGTGTAATATTCCGACATTGATTTGCGCTGTCAATGCTTATTCGCTTTGTGAAATTAATGCCGCATCCCCCCACTACGGCGTGCCTCATAATAAAATCGTGGTTCTGGCACATAAAACCCCAGAACTAAATTATTCGCCCTTAGGCCTAAACTAAACCGCAAAGTTCTCCTTTCAGCAATGATGAGACTGCACAGCTCGGCAGCATACTCGACTCACGCAAGAGAGACGACCTTCAGCGCACTCTTGTTGCCGCTTGCGTGGAAGCTGCAGATGTCTCCCAGCACGCTCATCAGCGCAGGACCCATGAGGAAGGCGTTGTGCACGTCCAGACGAGCGCTGCGTACCCGTATGCCTTTTAGCACACTCTCTAGTACGGCGTGAACGTTGCAAAGGCCCGAACTTTCGTATCGGAAGAGGCACACACGACCAACGTTCAATTAAGGTTAGGCTGGTGGAGAAGTACGGTTTCAATATTACAGCATACCATCGTTTTAACGAACTGCCATTCCGACAGCATCTTTGTTTAGCTATAAACAATATTTAGTTAAATGTGGAAAAAATATGGCAGGTTCACAGCGCGGGATGAGCACTCCAACAGCGCGAGTGCTCGTAAAAAGTATACAGGTTTAAACGTGAAGGCTGGCGGAGAGACGTACTTTCTCAACGATCTTTACCTAGATAGGCTGGTCCGAAGAAATACGAATAGCCATCGTGTATACTCCACCATGCGGTTCTGTGTGGATGTGTTGCTTCTGACTTCGTATTAAGCGGAGTTCGGTGTTATAGCACTTCGAATAATCCAGTATAAAATGCATTCACTGAGGTCGTGACCGCGAGAAACCACGAGTAAAGCTATATTTCGAATAAACGAGGGCTTACTTTATTTTCATGTACCTACTGCTGAATTGTTCGGTAATAAAAGAAAGATGTTAAAGTAGGAGTTCCATTTCTTGAAGTTTGCCCCAAAATCTCGGCATCGGTACGTCAGGGTGACTTCGCAAACTTCAAGGTACTTTATAGTATTAGCGGCTTCCTGACGCAAGAAATGATACCGCAACTCTCTAGGTTTCGTCTTCGACTGCTTTAGAATACAATGTAGTCCTTCTTAACGGATAGACAATTGTATTCGAGTAGAACCTGTTGCCATGCATGACGTCATATCGAGCTCGTGTGGGAAAGTCAGGTGTCGCCCAATAGTCATGCTTTTTTCTTTCAATCTTTTCTGGTTTGGGAAGCGTTCTATCATGGTGAAAGTGCTCGCTTTGTCATGACAGAAGCGTGACTTACTGAAGCATTTGAACTTAATATTCCTATTCGGTTTCTTTTCATAGGTAACAGCAGTGCTGGAACCCTAACATCTGTTTCCTCGCTATATAGGGAGGACCGTGCCTACGTTAGTGGCAGATGACCCTGGACCGCCGGTCTCCATGTGGAATCGTAACAACTAGGCGGCATTTAGGGCGCTGATATCCACGCGTTCTACTTGTACACACAACCCACATGAAGCAGTGCGGGACGTGTTCAGTTCGTAAAACAGAATTATTCCGCGCCGAGATTTAGCGGGCGAATATCACCTCAAAACTGGCTGCTCCTCTCAGAAATCCTCCTAAGTGGAGAGGTGCTTTCCAGCACCAGTCACCCTCATCACCGCAATCGCAACGCGCATCCTAAAGTAATTACATAGAAAAGTATAGTTTGCAAAGTTTCGCTAATTAACGAGCTTACGCATGCGTAATTATCATTCGATGTCTCACCTCCTCTACTGAACTGAAAAGCAGATATGATCAGTTTGCCCTAAATCATATTATTGAAGTATTTGGGGATGCTCGTATTTGAAGCAATCCGTAAACGTTCGACGCGTTTTGCCGTCACACTGCACGTTCCTCGTTTCACGACAGCGACTCTCACCTGTTGGTCTTCGACCTTCTTGTGGGCAGTGCGAGCTGGCTTCCCAAGCGGCTGTCTGCAAGATAATTAGAATAACGGGTCTCTGAAATATCGCGTTGGATTCAGTCTGGCCACCTGCACCGAGCAGGCTTCTTCGGCTCAAGGCCGGACCAGCATGCATCGTACGTCTAGAGATCAACGAATCGGTTTGCGACGACAGAACTAGGCGCTCAATTCACTCGTTGTCTGTAACGTATTGGCACCTTGCGCTGATGTTTTAAAATATTGGCAGCCCGCAGCCCAAGAGCCCACAGCCTGGACAACAGATGAGGCAAAATTGGCAGGACGTTCACCGCGACACCTCTGATCGCTGATCGCGAGGCAGGAGTGATCGAGACATGAACATGTCGAAGCGCTCGTGGTTGTGCGCTTCGGAGCGACTTCGTTATTTTTGCGGCGGAGTGAAGAAGTGCGACACTGCTAAGCTTAAGCAGCGCTAAGCTTGGCATTCAGACGAGCGCTGAAGAAAGAGTCTTTGAAGTAATCTGAAATTTCATGGCATTTTCTTTGTATCCTAGCGGCCGGTGTCGGTGGCTCTGTGTTGATAAAGTATTAATGTTGCGATAGTAAATATATGTACACTCCAAATGCATTTCCGCCGCCGCCGTCGTTGGTGTCGTCGTGATGTCCCACGTAAAGTTCAAGGGCGATGAGACCGTGGCCGCGCACTGCGCGCTGCATGTGCGAGAGATAGCGTGCGGGGATGAGCCGACAATGGTGGCGTGATCTCGTGCGCGCAAGGCAGGAAGGCAGGGAGGAACCGTGGCGTCTTCCACCTCGCGCAAGGCACCAAGGGATGAGGGTGGGGAGGGGGGGGAGACGTTCTACTCCCGGGGCGGCTGCGTATGACGCGGTTAATCTAGGCAACTCGTCCCCAGTCTTCTAAGGTATCTCCCATTAGTACAGAGTTTAGGTGCTCCGCGAGCTGGAGGCCTCGTGTGCGCTGTGTTTTCGTCGCTTAGTACGTGTTGAAGTGAGGGGTATTATTATTATTATTATTATTATTATTATTATTATTATTATTATTATTATTATTATTATTATTATTATTAATAATATTGGCGTCCCTTTTGAAGCAGGAAAGTAATTACCTGTCATGGCTAGCCTGCTTGAGCTAATCAGGCAACATATGCCTGCATATCAATCCAGAATTTTGTCTACATAATCTTAATCATTTCCCTCTTCCTTAAAATCTTTATATCTACCTTTTACAGCTACCTAAGCTTGTGACGGATCCGGTCCCATCAATTTCTTCGCTGCCTTTTTTCCAGCAATACCTTAAACGTCTCTTTCCAATCTCGACTGCTGACTGGTTGATGCTATCATCCACTTTGAATCCAAGCTCTTCTCGAAGGTGGACGATACATACGGGTCTCACTGGGTCAATGCCTTCGCCTTCCGTTAGCATGTGCTTAGTTGTCTCTGGATTTTCGCTTCAGCTGACACATGACTTACTTTGTTGCGAATACTTGCCTCGACATGTTTTTGTCCTTGGGCAACCAGCTCGGGCCTCAAATAGCCAGGCCCTGCCCTTTCTGTTATCGCGCAGATTCTCCCGCCAAATTTATTTCTTTGAATTCTTGTAGACCTACACGGTCTTTTTGTTTCCATTCTTTGCATCCAATTCGCTGTCTCTGATTCTCTCAATTTCGTTTTGAGGGCTCTTGGTTGTCTATTTCCAGTTTCGGTTACCCTGTACTTGGTTGCCAACTTTCTTGACCTCTTCCTCCATTCCAAGTCCACGCTTAGGAGGCAAGAATATTTGTAAATTTTTGTGGCCATATGTTTTGGACCGTGTTTCCAAGCCTTTCTCCAAAACTAATTTTGCCCTGCGCTTGTCTGACTTAAAGAGAGCCACAACCCAACACTCTGCCCTGCCCTATTTGTGGTTTTACCATGGGCCCGAAATCGGTTAACTTCCAATCCTGAGAAAGTTTCCAGATTTAAGCACAGTAGCACAGAACGGTGTTTTGGGAAGCTTAACGCTGGCACGATTATTGATTTCCAAGTTCCACCTCACATTTATTGTAGCCCCAAGCTCTGTAATTCATAATTGCTACATTCCGCTTGCACTTCATTTTTAGATTATCTTCGTGATAGCTTGAGGAGGTCTCTCCTTCGTTTATGTGTACACCAAGGTATTTGCATTGCATGACTAAGGGTACGGGGCTTGCTTTTGAATTGATACCACGTCATTACTCGTCTCTTCATTAAAAATCGTAATTCCCGAATTCCCTGTGCTAAACTCGTGCCTAAAAATTTGTCGCTGCAAATTGCCACATATATTCGCAAGTCTGTGTAAACCCCCTGCATTGTCTGCTGCTAGAACTACTTCGTCCGCATACAACAGTCCAGGCACCTTCCATTGCTGCCGTTGCCAATTACCGACCTAGAATAAACAAAAACCTCATTCACTACTTTCTATTCGTCTTTCTGTGCCCTTGACATAAAGCTTCAACAACAATAGAGACGAAGGACACCCTTTATTTCGTCCTTGATGAATTTCTACCACTTCATCGCATTTCCGGTACCCGTCGCGGTTGCCTAGCGGCTGTGGCATTGGGCTGCCAAGCACGGGGTCGCGGTATCGAATTCGACGAAGCTTCGATGAGGGCGAAATGCAGGAACAGCCGTGTACCCCTAGGTGGTTAAAATTAATACGGAGCCCCCCCCCCCCCCCCCCCCCCCCCCCCCCCCCGCCCAAACTACGCCGTGCCTCATAATGAGATCGCGGTGGTTTTGGCACGCAAAACCACCCAGCATTCCTTTAACTGCATTTCCGGCCTCCCCATACAATTTGTGCTCGGTTTTCTTAGGGAGTGTTTTCTTTTTGTGTTCTTTTTTTTCTTTACGAAGCCATACAGTGTTTTTGAAAATCGCTTTTGGTAGACACCGTAATTATAATGCTCGAGCTGGATTACTCGAAGCGGAGGCCATTACTCGCAGGAGAAATCAAAATGCATAATGGACTCCATAACACAACTCGCTAATTAAATATTGAAGTTATTAAACGTAGCCAATGAGTTTACACGACCTATCTGCTTGGAAATAATTCTGAGGATCGAATTGTTTTTGAGATATGCGCCGTGAATGGCGTCATGCACTAAAGCCCAATAGTAACTGGAGCGCCCATGTATTTCGTGGCACACTTGGGAGATAATATCTCGGAACTGGTGTCGTCTTCCAAATCCGTTCGAAGTGTAGATGCGTTGCGAGCTCACTGGCTGCAATTCGTAAATTGCAACATGCGCCCTAATGTAAAAAATTAGACAATAAGACATTGAATTATTGTTAATTAGTCGATTGTGCATTTAGAGTTTACCTGAAATTATTGCGCACCTGCCTGAGTAGTCCAGCTCAATGACGCATTATTCTATTTGCCAGAGACGATCTTTAAATATTCTGTCTGCCTTGAAAATAAATAAAAAAACAAAAAAAAACCGGTATAATCTCCCTTAGCAACTCTGTCTATCGCATAACCATTTCCTATCTACCTTGCATAGTAAGCTCCCTAGTTACCTAGAAGTACAAAAAATTAAAGCGTCGCAACGCCCTCTGCTAGCTGCAAGACTAGAATTTTCAGAGCTCGTAGGTGGTTGCCACCTTTTCTCGACGACTGCGGGAACAGGCGGAACCGACGGCCACGATATAGCTCTCAGCCTACTCCTTATATGGCTTGCTCGCCGCCAGCTTTCTTTCGCCATCGGCTGTGACGTCACAAAACCCACAGTCCCTGCGTGGGCCGTGCTGACAGATGGTGGTTGGAGTCGAGATTGTGTACGTGCGGAGAACCAAATATTACGGGATATGCGAGCGCGTGCCAGTCTGTACTGTCGCACCCTTTGTCGAAGCCAGCCCCTCCTGTGGATACGTGGCCTTGCGCGCGCTCGTCCTTGCATGCTCGTGTACCTGCCCCTATAGGCGCATTTCTCGCCAGCGTGTTGTCGGAATTGCGACGACTGCAGAACATTACGCTAAGCGAGCGCCCGCCGAAGAATGTACAGTGCATTGTCAGACGTTACAACGGCCGAAACACACACCGCTTTCCCTAGCGGTATCTCTCTCCTAGCGCTTTCCGTTTAAACCAGACCGAAACCTGTTAAAATAGTTCAGTACAGCGCAACTAAGGTACTTGCATGTATAACCCCCCCCCCCCCCACCCCCCCATATGACACACGAAAAGGGGTTTTCTGCGCGGAACATGTACCGCTACTCAGCGACTCTCTCTGCATCCGCTGTCGAAATAAATCAACGGCGTAAATTAATTTCATGAAAGCCGTAAAAAGAAAGCCGTGGCATCCAATGGAAGGTCTCGCTCACCGAATAGGGAAATCGGGCCGCTCGAGGCGCTTCGCATCGAGGACATCTCGTGGAGGGGAACGCTTCGGTTGTCCGTCCTCTGACGCAGCGAGATGGGAGGTCGCAACAACGCTTCGCTGTCCGCCGTCGAGGAGAGGCTGGCCGTAGACAACCGGGATTGCAGCCGGCGGGGCATCGTGGCACTGGAGTGCTGTTCCGCGGGGCTGCGCGGGAGAAGCTCTCGAGTTGTCGAGAGTCGCAACTCAACCGGCATTCAGTTCAACTGACAACTTCATTAGCCCGCCTCAAGGAGGGAAATGACCGCAGACGAAGAAATGCAAACGATGCTGCTTGAATGAAAGCTCGAATAATAGCATGACTGATTCGCAAGAATTACCCAATACATAGTTCGTCAAACGTGAAATACATCTACAACGAAACCATACTTTACAAAATACGCGCAGTAGTTTTGATGCAGGAAAACTCGCGTACTGAAAGAAATAAATGAACTTTATTCATCAACGTGATTCGGAGTGCTTGAGAAAAAAGAAAGAAAGAAAGAAAGAAAGAAGGAAAGAAAGAAAAAAAGAAAGAAAGAAAGAAAGAAAGAAAGAAGAAAGGAAGAAAGATAGGTGGTTCGATTGAAAAATGCGATTTCAATCCTCAGTTCGAAGGACTGGCTGCGATTCATAATGTCCGTCGACTAAAATAATTAGATTAGCTTCAGTACAAGGACAAAGGAACCAGCATATCGAGGACTACGGTAGCTACTCCTCAACGTATTACATTTTAACTTTCTCAAGTTCACGCCAGCGAAACCCTTACGTCACAGCACGACGTCCCCCGTCCGCAATCAACATGTACGGAAGTCTGTCTCCGGATGGCACAACACCTATCGACTATCACTTATATAACGGTAATCCTGTAGATATAATTAATTAAGGGGGGCAATGGTGGAGATAAGCTGCATTTTACTGCATTGCTGCTACTCCTTCCTTTATTTTCTTTCTTTGTTTATCGCCAGCTAAATTCATTGCAAAACCGGAAGGCATCCAGTACTCACGTTTGTAAACAACGAAACGTCTCATTGGCTATGTTCAAACAGTGGACCCAACAAATCAAAGACCAAGGAAGCAACAAGCACATGTACTCCAAAATTTATTGAACCTCTAGCCAAGAGAACACTGTGATTGCGCTAGGGAGTTAGTTTCAGACAATCGCCTTTATTTTTGTAAGCTCTTTTACGTTCCTTTTTACATCCTTTTTACCTTTCTAATACTACCTTTTCTCGCATCTTCATTTTTATTTTAATTTGCACATTTGCATCCTATCGGCAGCATCAGGCAATCACCCTTAATTGCATCAATAATAAATATTCAATTGCAGACGGATAGAAAATTTCAAAAAAGTACATTGAACCTATTAGTCAAGCTAAGGTTGTGCGAGTGGATATCGCTTGCCTGCCGTTTTGACCAGGCCAGTGGAGCTCTGAATTTCCGTGCCCTTCCAACAACACTCGATGATGATCACCACAGGGCCAATTAGACTTTAAAGACGCGTACACGCTCTGGCGCTAGGTGTATATTGTAAAATTATTTACATCGTTACAAAGTTATTAATGGTTTAAGTCTGTCTGTCACTCACACCCTTACGCCTTGAAAGCGTGTAAGGGTGAAAGTTATACACACATTTCCACCCTCGTACATTTTAACGGAGGTAAATAATTTTGCAATGTAGGCGTCTGAGCGAACTCTTCCTACACAAGTGGTTGAAGGCGGACTTTTTGTTCGATAGAATATACTGGCCGGGTGACCATATTCAAGCTTTGCAAAAATAAAGAAAAAAAGATCGCCTGTGGCAGATAGCATACTTCTAGTCGTTGAGCTGGGTTTTTCAAGGTGGCGGACAATTACAGCACGGGAAATTGAAAGACATAATGAACTAATTAACAAATATTCGCAAAGTAACTTCCTAATTAGTTACCTTACGGCACATATTGCAATTTACGAATTGTAGCCGGTGAGTTAGCTAGGCACAACCACTTAGAATGAATTTTCAGCATGACGCTAGTTTTGAATCATTAATTGCCAAAGTGTGCAACAAATTACTTGGGCGTTCCAGTTACTTCTGCGCTTCAATGCATAAAACAGCGTTTCTGTAAAAAAAAAAAAAAGAAAAGTGGAACAACAGGGGATTTTTACCGCTGGCTTAATGGCGCGTGCATGAAACCAGCACCATCCTCAAAATTTGTTTTAAATGGTTAAGCGTTGCGACCTGATCGGCTACAATTCGTAAATCGCAATAAGTACCGTAAGAGAATTATTTAGGAAGATTATTGCTGAATTTCCTTCAATTAGTTCATGATCTGCTTCCATTACACGTGCAAGTGATGTCGATCTCTTTGAATAGTCCCCTTAGACGACTTGGATTGTGCTATCTGCCCCAGGCTATTTTTGAAAAACAAATTGCGTAATGCTAAAAAGTGATCATCTCGTACAGTTGTGCAAAATAAAACCTCAAAGCTTAACAAATTCCTCTTGGGTCTGAAATTCAAACAAGACGTTCATGGTCTAATTATCCACTTTCAGTTTCCTTTTCATTTGATTTATTTCTTGTAAGTGCCTGAGAACAGTTCTACGCCTCATTATTGATGCACTTATGTTGGACGAGTGCTTTTACCGCGTTACCATGGTTACTGCTGCCGGCTTTGCAATGACGCAGCGTCTACTCTTGCAAGCGGCGACCGTCGTCGAGCGCCGAGCCGTCTGCTCTTTCCGTGACGTAGAGCCTACGTCATGAGCCACATTATGAAGCAGACAGCGGCGCCGGCGTATGCTGCGAGCAAGACAGCTCTGCAATGGCAACAGCGTCAGTAATGCTGGTTTCACAAGACGGACCAAAATCCGCGGCCAAGCATGACGGGGCTAAGCGCGGCCACGCACTGCAGCCTCCTGCAGCCCATATCTGCTTCGTCATTGTTGGCGCGGCGTGACTTGGCGGCACCATGGGATGCCGCGTACATGTTCGTCTCCGGAATTAGTTCCGTCGCGTGAATCCAGCTTTTAAACGACGTAAATCTTTGTCTGGGGAGCTACCGGCAATTACGTGCCTCACCGCGTGTTTCCGACAAATATAACCCTATTAGCGCGAGCAGGAGTCACTCCGCCTGGCTACTATCGGTGATGCAAAGCGCCACGAAAGACATTCTTCCGAATCAGAAAGGACGAAAGGTATGCTTTTATTCCTTTTAGAAGTCGTTACTTAAGAGGAAGCTTTAGCTCGGGCCCAACTACGACGCGGCCTAGTCAAATACATGTAAAACGCAAAAAAAAAAAATGCTTTTCCGAAATAACCCCTGAACCGATTTTAATGAAATTTATTGTAATTGAGAGAGAAAATGAAACCCTAGTGACTGTTGCTAGCGGAATCTCGATTTAGGGCCTGAATTTTATGAAAAGGATTTTAAAATGTTTAAAGGTATGAAATAAATAGACGCACACAGTTTATAAATTAATAGCTCTGCATCAAAAACATACATCGCAGTTCTGTAAACGGAAACCATTAGATCATTCAAAGCGGACAAATTTGATATGTCAGTTTATATCTTACGTGCACTTGTTACGTTCTGTACAATACAAACAAAAGCTGTATTTCCATATAACTAAGCGTTTTCACATTCATGTGTAACATATCAATTTTGTCCACTTAAAATGTCCTATTAGACGTAATTTACAGAATTGGGTTATTATTTTTCATTGCCAAGTTACAGTGTTGTAAACTTGATAGTTTCGTTTTCTGAAAATTTTCGATTTTTGTCAATTTTTAAAAAAACATTGACAATCTAAATCGAAAATTTGAAACGAACTGTCTCTATATTTCGAGTCTTTCTTTTAAATGCAACAAGCCTTGTCAAATTTGGTGCAGTGGTTGCCAAGAAAAACGAATTCTCCTTTTACATGCACTTAGATAGGAGCACCCGAGCTAAAGCTCCCTCTTCATGTGCGCGAGAGAGTTATTAGCCTTTGTCACTATCCTGCGAAGGATAGAACTGTTTTGTTCAAAAGTGTGACCAGTTCGAGCTCCGTGTTTTACCCCGGTGGCTCCATTGCATGGTGCAGCTGAAGCCTCTGTACGCGGGAAGACGCGTTTTTATTTTCTCGTTGTAATGCTTGTGTCTACGTCAGCTCGGTCGGTGAAAAGCTCCATGGGCAATAGCAGATGTTATGGTGCCGTGTTTTATGTTGTTGCATTGATAGGACGCTTCAAGCAACTTGTAGTCATACGGAAATGAAATGCAAGAAAATCGTGTCACCTCAGTTTTTTTTTATTTTGCTTTGGGAGCGAATACTTCAATTTATTGCTTAGAAGTTTTCTAAGCGCTACACTGGCATCGTCCCTCCATACAGCTTCGTACAGAGCGACGAACGCTACAGGATGAACTCGTGATGAACATATTCAGAAGCCACAGGAATGAAGTCCCAGCTTCTCTCTAGGCGGAACAACGCCATTACGCAGCGAGGACGCCATTTATGTGTTGATACGACGCATTGCGGGCTGCCTAGAGTTTAAAACTTAAGGAAAAAAGTCGAGAAACACGATTGAACATACTCTCCCAAGACCTGTGTTTTGCCTCTCTGTATAAATTTAAGCATTTTTGTTTCTTTCTATTATGGACTTCAGGTCAGAAAATTATTACAAACGCCTCTTGAAATTATCGAAAAGGGTTAACCTATTAGCGCTGCGAACTGTTTCCCGTCATATATAATGAAACGAGTAAGAAAAATATTTGCTGTTTCAATTATTCACTTCTGTAAATGCCTGCTGGCACAGAGAGAAATTCGAAAGGTGAAGTCAAACGTTTATTGAATGGTTTCAACAAACGATTTAAATTGGCGCCTGCTTCCGCATCTTCCTAAGCCACAAACAAGATGGTGTGCCTTGTGGGAGTTGCGCACCGACGTTCATGCTTAAGTAGCGCCTTCAAACACCAGGCCAGTCATGCGGTACTGCGAAAACTGATCCCGTGGACTATGCAAAGCATAGGAAGAGTCATTCATCGGCCTGTTCAACCGCATGCTGTCATACTCTTGCACTTGAATGTTTCATTTACCACGAAACTTAGCTCCCTTTGAATAATAGGAAAACAAAGGGATTGTAAATTTCTTGCATATGATGCTTTGAATTTGGTGTTGGGCTGCTGAGCACGAGGTCGCGGCCGCATATCGATGGGGGCGAAATGCGAAAACGCCCGTGTACTTAGATTTAAGTGCACGTTAAAGAACCCCAGGTGGTCGAAATTTCCGGAGTGCTCCACTACGGCGTGCCTCATAATCAGAAAAGTGGTTTTGGCACGTAAAAGCCCATTATTTAATTTTTTAATGCTTTGAATCGCGAGACAAATCTTCGCCTCGAACAGACGTCATCATCAACATCACCTATTCGCCCCTGTATACCTTTCCATGTGCTACAAGGTGTCAACGCGATATCTGACCAAGATACCTTTAGTCTGCAGGAATGGGGACTGTCATGTAGAATACAAGCGGATGATGTTTTGGCACGAATAAATATACACGAGTAAAAAGACAAAGGGCGCTCGTGTACTGCGCATTGGACTCTCGCTAAATAATCCCAGGGGGGGGGGGGGGGGGGGGGTGTCAAGGTTCCTCCAGAGTCCCACACTATACAGCATGCCTCATAATCAAATCGCGATTCTGACTCTTGAAAAGCCCCCGAATTCAACTGATTTTATTTTATCCTGCTCATGGTGTTAAGCGTGCGGGACACGTACCTGATGACCGCGCACTGCGAAGGCCCAAAGTCGACCGAGGACACAGGACGCGCGGGCACCGTACCCGAGCTGGGAACCATGAGGATAGTCGAGAGGCCCCGCTTGGGCGCCGACCGCGGAGCCCTTTCGAGTAGGTGGGAGAGGGGCGTGAACTGTCAGAGAGAGATGTCGCGTGAGTGTGAGAATTGAACTTATATGCGCGAAAGTATGTCGTAAAGCCTAGTATAACGTCTGTTGTCGGGGCTAGTTGCCACATGGCTATAGAAATGGTTTTAGGCACAAAATAAGACACGGATAAAGATTAGACACGTACAGGCATCTATAGTTTAGACGCCTGTCCGTGTCTTATTTTGCGCATCAAACAATTTCTTGTTGTAAAGCCATATTCACATGATGGAGCAGGTTTATCAAGTCGCCAAATGACGGGACAGCGATTTGAAAAGTCACTGAAACATATATCCGAAAAAAGGTTCTTATAAGAGATAGGACATCTCTTATTACAGATGTGAGATTCCTTTGCGCTCGAGTAGATGAAGTCGGGACGGGGACGTTTGAATACAAGACGGGGGGAGACCTCGACAGCACCAGGAGCCGACAGGCTGCACGTGCAAGTATATATATATATATATATATATATATATATATATATATATATATATATATATATATATATATATATATAGTGATAGTACTACCTTGTCGCGATCTACAAAAAGAAGCCCGCTGTATAGTTGCCTGACTAACACCGCTGCCAATACCGACAGAGGTACTGTGAATGGTTAGGGCCTGCAACAAAACAAGAACCACGACACAAACGAAACTGCCTTCATGTTTATGCAATGTAACAGTACACAAAAGAAAAATTGCGCACACGAAATGGGAGTCATTATGAAAATTAAATCGCGTCTATTTAACGTTATCCAATAAAGAAAATGCAAAATGAGGAATGTTTGGCAGTCCCAAGAGGATTAATTCAGTGAGAGGGGTGTTTCCACAAATGTGCGGCCTGTCGGGCAACCGTACTCCGTGCATCGCCGGTGAAACAGGACCTGCTTGGCCCGAATGACTCGGGAAGCAAGCAGAGCGAGGTAATCAGATGCATTGCTCAGGTCTGGTGCTTTATCCTCTTCCCTTGCCGGATTTCAGTTCCTAAAGGCAAAGACGTAAATTGCAAAGCGAAGCTGTCAGTTCCAGCCTCGCCCCATCCCCCCCCCCCCCCCCCGTCCCCACTTTCCTGGTTTTCGCTGGCTTCTGCTCCTTCTGTGATTACGCAAGAGCTTTGCCCACTGGGTATGTACAATCTCCCAGAATGGGCTTGTGCCGCTGAGCAAGTGCTCTAATAGACAAGTAGAACGAGATACAAGTTAGGGACAAAGTTGGGGGCTACGGAGCAGTGGTCAGCCTCAAAAGCAACCGAGTGTGGAGAACGAAGTAAAAGGAACGAAATGGGACTAAACGTCTGCATTGATCGCGAAACGTTGAGCTACATCTGAGCGAAGGAAGACATGCGAGGCGAAAACATATCTGTAAACATGAAATAAGGGCGCCTTTATAACCGGTTCACATATATCCATGGGATCTGCAGTGTCTTTTTTTTTCTGCATATCCCAGTACTCATCTGAATGTTTCTCTGCCTTTGCCGACACTTATTATTTTCGCGGTCGGAACACCGCAGTGTACTTTTGTGACATGAACAAATATCAATTGTTGCTGGTAAGGACTTCGTCGCGTGTTTTCAAGCGCTTACGCAAAACATTAGCACTAATGGACCCCCTGAACCAATAAAACATCTTTCAGGCGCACCCCCTAAGTTAATTTACTTGTGCGCAAGAGCAAGTACAGGAAATAAAAATAAGAGGGATTTCACTTTTGAGCCACAAGAACTGAAAAGGCAGATATCTGCACACTTCCCCCTTCGCCCCCCTCCCCTCAGCTGTGCCCAAAGTCTAGACTTTCACGCGTAACAACGAGATTAAAAAAACGGTGTTCTGAAAGAACACCTTACCAGTATTATCAGCCTAAACTGACTGAAGCGTTTCTATATTTAGTGTCCCTTTACAAAACGCTCATTACAGGTTTGGTCCATCGTGAATTCCTTCTCAGACGTCCCTCTCTCACTCCTTACGATGTTTAACAACGCTCGGTCACTTTAAACGGCGGCCGCGGATCTGCCACAATCCCTCGCGAACACACCCAGGAGTCCCAAGACCACTGTTTGGGAGAATTGCCAGCTAGTACACCCTGCAAATCAGTTCAAATCAAATCAGCATGCTGGCTATCGCTGTCTACACATCGAGTACATAACGCCGCATAACATACCTTTTCCGTGGTGGAGGATTCTTCCTTGGTCATTTCCTTCACGTCCTCTCCGAAAGAGACGACGGACTGCAATCTCTGCCTGGGTGCAGAACACGCCGCTAATGGAACAGCAGGGCTGCGCTTCAGAAGACCAGAAACGGTGGATGGCGTGCTCTCTTGCTGCTCCGTCAGTGCATTCTGTTGCTGCAGCACCGTCGACGTGCCCCTAGCCGCGGACTTGGAATTGTCCCTGTCGGCGACCACCGCGGCGGCAGCTGGCTTTGGCGTTTCGGCCGCTTTCGAAGACTGCGACTCCTCGGCTAATTCAGGTATTCTGGCGCTTACGGCTGTTGCGAAAATTCCCTGTCGCTGCTCTTCTGCTCGGTCCTTGTCATCAACGGTAGGCTCGGGTGTAGGACACGAGCTTCCGACGTGGTGGTCCGCTGGCTTCTTCTTGGTGCGCCGTTCGTGGTCCGTCATTTTTCCCGCCGCCTTCTTGGCTCCCGTGTCGCCCAGCTTGCTCTTGGGGTGCTCAGAATCGCGGCTCTTTTTGAGGGACGACTTCGAGAGTTGGCTGCCCTTGTGCAGGCTTTCCCGCTCGCGGCTACCATGCTGTCCTCCCTGCTCTGCCTCACGCGCGGAAGCCGAAGCCGCGATTGCGACGATAACTTTTCTGGCTTCCAGTTGAACCAAGAATTGTTCTGGAACCTCCGGTTCTTCCCGTGCAGGTGGCCAACGGGCTTCCTCTGTTTTTATTTCCGTGATCTCGCATGCGTGTGGATCAACGAGTTGGTCGCTGGGCCCTTCGTGTCGGCGCTCGGTAGTAGCGGCCAAATCGACGCCTTTGTAACCCTTGGCTTCTCGGCCCTTACCATCGCTTGAGGAACTATCAGGGTTAGCGTCCGAACCTTTCAAGTCATGTTGTTCCTCCTCTCTGAAGGAAACAAAGACGGGCGCGTTTCTTTTTCCTGGAAGGTTGCTTTTGTTTGAAGCTCGCGGCGTCTGGCTACGGGAGGACCGTTCGGAGGACCTCCCCGAGGACTTACTGGAGGAAGCAGAACTCCTACAGGTTTGCTGCTTTTTGTTCTCTCTCCTGTTCCTCTTTTTTCTGGAGCGCTTTTTCGAATGGGTCTTGTCGGAGGCTTCGTCTCCTTGGGCTTCTTTTCTCTCGTCGCGTTCGTCCATCTTCAGAGCGTGGGTGGGTACGTCCAATGCGGTGGCTCTATCTAAACTAATTACAACGTCCCCGTCCTTCGGTGTGACACTGTTCGGAGCTGTTGCACAACTACTGCCATGGACGGCTGGGGAAGAAATGTTTGCCTCAGGTGGGCTGCTGATCTCGGATTCGGCGCCGGTGATCGGAACGCCGAGCTCGGTGACGACGCCCGCAGCTGCCGTAATGAAGGCCTCCGCCGCGAAGTCCAGGTGCTCGGCCAGAGCATCGAAAACGAACACCCCACCTGCTTCCTTCACGTTGTCATCCTCGTCTTTGGTAGCTGGTGCTCTGTTCGACAACACCGATGCATAAAGTTCCCTGCTACTTAATGGACATTTGCTCAGCTCAGTCCCTGAGAGACTCGCCCCTTGGTTTTCGCGGTCGGCCGGACGTTGATGTGTCGGGTGCGTTTCACGCATCTTGGCTGCATGAGGCACGTTACCCTCTTTCGATTTCTCCTCAGCGATGCGCTTGGGGCCCGACGTGCCCCCGAAGACGCTGAACTTGCGGAGCCATTGGAAGCGTGACTGGCTCGAGGGATGCTGGCTCGTTGCGCCGGTAGGAGTGTTGGGGTGCCGGTCGAGGTGGGAATCCTCTCGCGGCTTGTTACTGGACTCATGTTGATGATGAGACAGCCGCAGCGTTTCCCTCGTCGTTTTTCTGGTGGCCATAGTGGATTGCACCGGAATCTGCGTGGCGGTCTTGCTTTCGGCGAACGTGGGATTGGATGACGGGAGCTGTTGGGGCCGTTGAGGAGGCTCCTGCTTTTGCGGCTGCCGCTGTTCTTGCTGCTGCTGCTGCTGCTTCTTCAGCCTTCTCAACTGCCGCCGTTTTCGGACCGCAGCGAAACGCGTCACGATGCCGAATGGACCTGTTGTAAGCATACGTAATGCGCATATAATATTAACGGGATGGTGTGTCGCCACTGTATGCGCGTTTTTCGTGGGCCATATTTGGACTTGCGTTCTAATTCTTGCGTCTCTGGAACTGAAATATTTTACTGGGACACCATCAATGCGTACTCCAGCAACATTCTTTACGCATACTACACTAATATTCTGGGTGCCGAATGCGGTGATTAAAAACTGAATGAGGAATGTAAATTCCAAATGTGCGCGCGAACGTGCGTTGCAAGTTAATAGGTATGCCCTCGTAACAATGCTCTCTCTCTCTCTCTCTCCTGGAACACCTCAAATACATGTTGGCAACGGCATGTTTTATCGTAAGTACACTATATGAGCCTCTAGGGGCCATACAGGGTGATTGTAAATGCGCAAAAGACGCGTTTCAAAGGTTTAGGAATTTGCTTTGGTAGCTGTCTATGAAACTTCGTGCTGTTCTTTCTTTTTTCCCTTGCGTTGCCATTTCGTGCGCAGAGTTCGTAACACGTACTATACCTTTTCGAGACTGGGGCACTTTGTCTGCCTGGCTTGCAGATGCTTGCCTGTCGGGTACAGCGGACGTTGGCATGGAATCAGCCGGGGCACTCTCGCCTTGCTTGGCCACGTGACCTAGGCACTCACGAGGGTCGGTCGAGAGAGCGGCATCCGTACTCGTGGCCGTCTGTGTCAACGCTTCCCTGCGGCCCTGCATCGAGGCGCAAGTAACGGCCGGTGCCGTGAGTAAATCGCTTGCAAGGCTGCACTCGCATTTTCTGCTTGCTAAATGTAAGCGACTGTAAGACTGTTCAGCCTATCGTTGCTATGGGTGAAGATAAGACGGCTAAGACACATAAAGCGTAATCATGAGTAAGTCCGCTGCAATTTAGTCATTATGGAGACAACCGGAAAATGAGAAAGGCGAGCGGTCAAACACTGGAAGATTGCAACTAGGGCTTGGTATTGAAATGCAGTGTTCAAGTCGGCGTGGTGGCTTCGTTACAATATGTAACTTTGCATCTTGAGTTATACTTAAGACGTAAGTCAATTGTAAAATTACTTCGACGGCGGCACAGGCGGTATTACTAAAAAGAAGCTTAATAATTTGTTAGCTGCTTACCTAGCGTAATAGTTGCTAACTCTGTTCAGTGTTCTTATAAAAGGCCTTTTGTAGAATTTACATCCGTTTCTCTCTATTTAGCGTGATACAAATTATAATTTTGCCTCTATCAACTGGCACTCTCAAGCCTGCATGATCGATTAATACAGAATAACCGACTACGAGCGCGGCAATATTTTTTTTTTCGAAGTTAGTTCTCGCAAATGTTGTTGCACAAGTAGCCCGATGGCGATGCTTCAACTCATCTCCACACCTGTGCAAATGATGTCTGGACATCTCTACTGACCTTAGGATTGACGGGTGGTTTATTCCACTTGTACCAGCCCAGACGCCACAAGCGGAATGGCGCCTTCCTCTTGTTGTCGGCCTTGTTGGACGAGCTAGCGTCGATCCGTTGGGCGTCCTCATTAGAATGAGTCGATGGCAGCTTTCCCTGCGCAACAGCACGGCACTTGTTCTTGTTTTGGAAGATAACCGGCATTATTAGTCGAGAGCACACCCGAACACCGCATCCGCGCGTGTGATCTAATGAGCGCCATTCCATTTAACTAAACCACGAAGTGCTGCGCTCCGCTATTCGTTTCGTCAATTCAAGATGGCGGCAACAGCGGCTCGTCGCCATTCGTTTCACTCAGTGCAGGATTCACGGGAGACGCAATCACGGCTTTCCGTGCGCTTGTCAGGAAAGTAGTGCAGCGTTCGTGCAAGATGTGCCGTGCCCGTTCCGCACGAGCGAAAATTGCTACTGAACTGGTGGGAACAAGTTTCCAAAGTCTAAGGCGAATCGAACGGAACTATAGATAACGGACACCATGTCTGTGGCGAATGTCCAACGACAGTGGCCTTCAACGGAACACAAGACACGGGTTAGGCATGGGACACTAGGTTCAACCTACCACTAAGTCGTATACCAACAAGTTTTCAACAGACTCAGTTTCGTTTCCGCTGGTTCCCACATTCAGAACAACAATCTTTCAGCCCCATATCGAACTTCATGTCTGACGTCGTGTCGTGCCGTCGAATTCCGCCTTTGATCAGACGCATGGAGGCACACCGCACGATACGGCGTCCTATTTGTGGTGCCAACAGTCACATCCAACGAATTTTGTGCGGGTTCGGATGGGATGCGGCGTCTCTTGTATTTCGGGCGAACCAGCTCCCTGTGCATCATCGCATGGTGGCGGGAGCAATCGAACGGCCGCTGCTAGCCACTCCGCAGATGGCTTGTTATCGACGTTGTCCGCCACAGAGCCGGCGCCGCCGCCGGGCCAGTTTCTCGCCGTTGAAAGCACCCCTGCTGAGAGCAGCGTCGTGCAAAGACGATTGCTTTGTGCTATAGTACAAACCAAAAATGGTTGGCGAGGATGCGACGTCTTCCGCGGAAATGCAGATGCGTTAGTACAAGCAGAAGCACCGCATCTATAGGCGGAGCCTACGCACCGCTCTCCTGTTCCGGCGGCAGTTCCGTGTGCCCCGAGTCTTCGTCGTGTGCGGCAGGCCGGACCGGCCAAGGCCGTACGACAGATCGTAAGCGCTACCGTACCGTGCATTTTCCATCTAGTTCCACATACACGCTAGCTGAATTGCAATTTCACGTGCTCTATCTAGAATGAGCAAATGTTATTCGGAACAAGCAGATTTCACTGAAACGACATGCTCTCTTCTTTGTGTTATTATTTTTTTTCTTACTATATGCGAAACGCGTAAATTTCAAGCGACCTGTCGTGCTCACAATCGCACTCGATGATTTCAGCGTTCGCCGCGGCTTTACCACTCCAACGTGTCGCCCGACAGATCGAATATTGTTTTGGCTCACACGTGTTTCTCGCATCCGGCGCTTAAGTACACCTGCGTGACAACTACTCGCGACCCATTGCACGACTAGTCGTGCTACCAAGTGTGCAGGAAACTTGCAAGTTTCCATCAGGACTCCGAAAGCAATGCAACTGGCTCCAACCTGCGGAGCCTTCAGCATTCCAATACTTTGTCACGACTGATGGCATGGCACACACACGTGTTTTACCATTTGATTGATGCTGTCGATGTAAAAGTCCAACGTCGAAGACAAAAGAAGCATCTCAAACAGCCCTTTTTTTTCTTCAGTTAGACGTGACAACATAGCACGCCCCAAGTCTAAGTGTCCACTCATTCATTCATTCATTCATTCATAGGTGTAGGTCTCAAATGGACACTTAGGTGTGCGAGCTGGACGCCGTAGTGGAGCGCCTTCGATTTTGACCCCCTGAGTTTATTTAGCACACAAGTGCTTTTTCTTTTTTTGCGTTTCGTCCCCATAGAAATGGCCACAGCGGTCGGGAATCGGACCCGCGACCTCCTGCTGAGCAGCAGCGCACCGTAGCCACTGAGTCACAGGAGGCGCATCAGTGTCATTCGCAGACAATGCCCAACGGACATGGCAGAATGAAGCCCGATATAGAAGTAACCGAAGTGCAAAGAAGTCCCAAGCTGCGCTGTTCTACCACATTGGAAGCATGCGTTATCAAGTTATTAAGAAGTTCAGATGAGCAACTTCTCTGTGTACGTGTTTCTTCCACATTGTTCTGGACTTTTCCTGTTCACTTCCTTGCTTCTTCCGTGCTTCGCGTCAGTGCTTTATTTGTTCACTACGTTCGTCCACTTATCGCACGGTTTTCTTGCCTCCGTGAGTTAGTTTACGGCGCACGGAGTTTTAAGCAAGAGTTCTAGCACGCAGAGAACTGTGGCGTGTGTGATTCTGCGGGATCTGAAATTGGGGACAGGAATTTGCGCAAGCGTTTCCCTTGCGGCTTCAAACGGTTTAGTGACTTTGCAGATAGTTCATTTTCCATAAAATATTGCGTTACAAATAATGAAAATGCATGGGCACAGAACGCCATTGCATACTTTTGTTTAGAAATATACGCGACTGCTTAGTACTTTAGAAATAACAAGCGTAATTATTTGCCATACGCACTGCAACCAGTCATTTTCACAGTAGTGGAACGACAGCAGCGCCAGTGCTTCCTCTGGTAATTCTTGCAAAAAACTCCGAGTATTGCACATACCCTCCGCAACTGCGCGTAGGTTGCGCAAGCTCGGAGGCCATGCATTACGGCATATACTCACAGAGGTTTCATCGATAGTGACAGTAGTCGTCGCGCCGTCGGTGGCCTGGGACAGGTTGCTGACCTCGTCAGCCGCTCGATTCCTTTTGAAATGTCCCGTTAGGCTCTTGGGCTTCTGCGTGCTGAGGACCAGCTGTGTCAGTCGCTCGAAAAGCACCTGGTCCCCTTCGTGAGGTGGAGGAGCAGCCATGGAGGCCGAGTCCTGCTGCGAGAAACGCCTGAAGACGCAGATTGGCAGTGTGAGGCAATGTAGCAACGAAAGGTTTAACATATACGGGTGTCCCAGCTAACTTTAGCCAGTGGGAGGAAGCGTGCCGTCTTCGGTCGAGTACGCGGCTCCGGAAAGAGGGGGGGCGCTATCTAACCCCGCGGCTGTTGCGTAGTCGCGCGCGCCCGCCTGGGCCGCGCTATGTTGAAAGCCATCTGCGACGGAGGAGGAATCCACCACGCGCTGTGTTTTCGCGGCTTAGTTCGCGTTGATGCTAGGCGGAGTATGAAGGACAATTCGCTCGCTGCTGCTGCCGTGCTTCCTTATTCCAGCGTTCTGACACCGAGTTTTCGCGGTCATCGGGTGAGATGTGCTCATGTTTTCTTGTGTGCGCGTGACACCATGCCTGTTTGTTAGTATGCTTGTGTTTACGAGTTTTCACGGCCGATAAAACTACCACCCTAACTTCGTATAGCTGTCTACTAATTTGCTGTCACCATCAATGCTTGGCCTGTCGGGCGAAACTGCGACTTTACTTCTTGCAGACTTGCGAGGAAAAACAATAGGTATTGAAGTAACCGCTGATCACGTCCAATATATTTGAGAAGTTCTCCATAGCCGTCACTTTGCTGCTTCTACATGCACGAACGACATTTTATAGATGCATACATGCATACATTACTGTCAATGCGATGATGGGCTAAATGAGATCAAATTTAAAATGTTTCTCATTTACAAGCTCCTCAATTTACTGAAATCCCACTTCTGAACGACATGGCTTGTATAAGATGATGTAAGGAAGCCTTCTTTATATTCTCTCTTTTTACTAAACAGACTCCGCACAATCATTATACCTCATTTCGTCTAGAAATGATAAAATATTGGGTATTCGTCTCCATTTCAGAAGGTTATATGCGTCTTAATATGCATCTTAATTTCGTCGACGTAGGTTCCACTGAGCAAGTGGAAGATGTGAGCAAAAATGTTTCACTTAGTGAAACCTTCCGGCCTCTGTTGTTGCGTACTGCACTTAATATAATTCTACTTGTGTTCCACAGAGCGTTTCACTAAGTGGGACATGCTGATCTCGTTCCACGTAGGTTTCACCAAATAATTAAGCGGAACGTAGCCTACTCAAAAACTTGTTGCAGGGCTAGTTGATTCACAATGCTTATTAGAGAGACACTATCCTGCTAGTTCCGGCCATCTGCCATTGAGTTCCTGTAAGCTATCTTCTAAGTGCCGGCCGCAATGTTTATTACTGTTAGAATACAATGATAATGACGGTTCTTCTTTTTAAGAATATCGTCCGAAACTCATAATTCAAGCTAAAGCTGAACTCCGTGCGCAACAAAGCTCCGTGCCTGTGCGGGGACGGCGACCAGAGGGCGCCGCCATCCTGTGCTTGGTCCATGTTCTCCCTGAATGTCGTGGTCAGCACGCGGTCCAGGAAGTACAGCAGCGCCACCGACGCGACGGCACTCGAGAAGACCCACGAGCACGCGAACGAGCAGGCGCACGCACCGGCGAACAGCGGGCCCCGGCGCAGGCCGAAGCGCGCGCACATTCCCTGCGCCGTGCTGAGCACTACGTCGCTCCAGCGGTCCATCACCACCACCAGGAACAGCAGCGGGACCATGGTAAGGATGTCGGCCTGATTCGAAGACGGTTTTGCGAGAAGACCCCGCGCCGTAGTCATGACCCTTGACTGTTAATGGGACAGTAAACAACAATAGTAACTTGCCCTAGCGGCACGGTAAGCCGGTCCAGTGCGTGGGGGTGTGACGTATTATTGCCAGAAGAAATTCTGGAGTGCACAACTATACGGAAGCCACTCGACACGGCAGCTGCATGGCTACGGCGTTATATTGCCAAGCACGAGGTCGAGGGTTCGGCTGCGCCGGCTGCACTCCGATAGAAGGGGGAATGCAAAAGAACGCTCTTGAACGTTCTTTCGTAAACATCCTGAAAAAGCATAAGGTGTGTGAAAACTACCCACTAAGTCCTTTTATGAACAATATTTCTAATAAGGCACGTCCTAAATATTCAGCTTTCGCTCAGCGCACTGTTCCTATACATCACAACAAGACGACTACCACGTGCGAGATGCATTGAATAAGTGTTATATATAGCTGGCGTATTTCAACGATGAATGTAAAAGGCAAGAGAAGCGTGCGTCAGATAGTCTGAAACTCAACCTGGAGCGATTGGCGGCGGCCACCGTGGGAAAACAACGCGGACTGTGAGAGGCCATCTCGTTAACCGCCTCACCACCTGCCTCTCTAGAACGCAAGTGGCACATTTTGTCGGTGGATCGTTTCGTTAACGCCTTTAGATATCAGAACACTTGTAATGCATTCGAGTGTAGCGATAAATATCGCAGCGGTGGTACTGCTCATTACAAATATGAAGGTAATGTGACCGCAGGCGGAAGTCAGGGCGGGTCAATTGGACATGTAAGGTGCCACGTTACCAGGGCCGTGGAAACGAATCGCGGCAGAGTACCATCGGCGAACTCAACAGCGCCTCCCTCCCTGCTTTGATTTCGACGACGGCCACTGTCAATCGATCCTTTCTGGGTTTTAGACCATCTGGCACGTGCTCTCGCGTTTCTTTTAATATCGCTCGCTTTGCACGTCCTGTCAGGTTGTGTTACAGTACACATCTCACAGGCAACAGCACACAATTGCCTACAGAACGCCGGAGCGGTGTGCGGCAGTGTGCACTGGCGCATTCTAGTGGAGGTCAGTGCAAAGACAAATAATACGTCATCAAATGTACTCTATAGACCAGGAATTTGTACTGCTTCTGTGAGGATAAACCATACTTTGCTGAGGACTGGAGTAATTCACGAAAAGAACGAAAGAACAACCGCGGTAACGCTGAGCCTGAACATTCTTTTCGCATTCTTACCACCGGTGTTCACTCTACGTGGCGTTGTCGTCAGCTTCCCCGTCAAACCCCCGACCCAGCCCAGGATGCGCCGCCAGTTGGCGACGGAGGTCGAGATTAGGTGAGCTGGTTCCCCTGAACCGGTGGGCGAGAATGAAATATCCTAGTGCCATACTCGCAAAGCTTTTCGTTTGTAAGTGTCACTTGTCATTCGTCGGCTGCCTTGGCTACTATTCCTCCAGCATGATGATTAGCTAAAGTTTGCTATTAAGTATGCAATTATATATCAAGAGCTTCCTCGTGAATACGGCGCCTGGCCTATACTGTTATGATCACCGCTTGTCACCTTGTCCTATGTGCAGAAAAGACAAATGATGTGGTGAGCGATAGGTCACGCGGAGTCATAAGGCTCATGATCGTTTTTCATCTTGGCTACTGCCGCGGCCCGCCTAGCGTATAGAGCAGTATGATGGGCAAAAGGAAGCCGTAAAGGCCAGTTGCCATAATCGGAAGCGCAAGTAGAAGGAATTAGTACTTCTGGCGTCGAGTTCACAAAGGCATTTTGTTTAAACCAGCGGCCAATGACAGAAGGCTCAAGCCCCTCTGAGTGCGCCGCTGCAGAGCTTGAGACGAGCGTGCTCGACACTGTACCAGTCATTTTGCGCCGCTAAGTTTCCTTCTGCATATGTGAGACTGAGATAACAGTATGTTGCATAAGTTATGTGTCAAGGCTAGTGAGGGCTTTGAACATCGAAACGATGCATACACACACAGACATATACGCACTGCAAGGTATTTGTGAGCGACGCGTTCTGTATCCATGAGGCCCAGCAGCGGCACGGTGACCAGATGCACAAGCGATGTGACAGGCTTGGGCAGTGAGTTGAAGGCCCACAGTAGCAGCGGCAGGAGCAGGCAGTACAGGCAGCCTCCATACTGCATACATTGCAGTAAGCGGCATGGATAAAAGGCCGAAAATACGTGAATGACCAATGAAAAAAAAAACATATCAGACGCCGACAACATGAATGAACTGAAAAAAAAAATAATGAGCAGAACCAGAACAAGCTGAAATCAGGAGCCAATGTGTCAACAGGTGGACTTGCCTTTTCTTCCTTGAAAAAGAAAAAGTCCACCAATAGAAATATTGGCTCCTGCTATCACTTGCTTCTCGTTTTGCTCATCGCCTTCAGTTTTCAAATCTCGCATTTCCCATGTTTCAAATGAAAAAAAAAAAACATGATAGTTTGGCCACCACAAGGGTCCCTTGCTCCTAATACTTGATATATGTACATTATGTATGCACATAACTGTGAACAAAACCTCCGTCTGGAGGTCAAATTTCTTCACCTTGGTCGGCATCTGTTTCGTTCGCTTCATGATCATTCACCAACAAGAACAGACTTCGTCAGACTCTCGACTGCCATGCCTCAGTAGTTCGTTGAACTTTCCTAATGCGGCATCTCATACCGATGTGGCAGCGCTTACGTGAATTCGCTGTGTGGGCGACTACCCGCGTATTCTACTCTTCTTCGACCACGCTTTTCTCTACTCAATGAAGATTATAATGATTATAATGTCGATGATGGTATGAGCATCCTTCTTGGAACTGGATGCTGGCACATGCCACCAAGCTCGATCTTTTAACCTTTTCGGTTATATAAATGTTCAAATAACATCGTACACTATGCTGTATTACTCACAGTACAGCAAGCGTACAAAGGAAGATGGAGATTTGAAATGATGGAAAGTGGTTAACAAGCAATGAGTCTTCTGCGTAGACATGTTTCGAAGGGGAAGTGGCACGTTCCATTCAGCATATTTCAGTATGTTTCAGTATTTTAGTATTCAGTATGTTTGAATATTCATACAGAGATAAATGGGGAGGTATAGTTAGCCTGCCCTGGGGGGCATTAGGTTTTAACAACAGACGTAAGTTAATCTTCATTGAAGACGTAGTAAGAGGCGGCTGATATATGCTTTGCGCAAAGGGGGGAATAACCTACCATCAAGCGAACTTCCTATTGTGAACAATGGTCGAATCTGGTGCAAATTAGAGACGTTTCTGGAGCCAACGTTCTGACAAGAGGACTTGCCGCGTCGAAGACAAGTTTTCTTGTTGCAACGTTGGCTCTAACGATATTTCTTGCTTCCAATAATTTTGGCCATTGTTAACCATAGAAAGTTCTTCGCTATCCTTCCCTTTGCGCAACCAATATGTCAGCCGTCTCTTACTAGTCTTCATCGAAGATTCGCTTACGTCTCTCTTTAAAGCGTAACGCGCCGGGTAGACTAACTATACTTCCATATTTATCACTTGGTGAATATTTCATCATTCTACCAAAATGCGCTGAATGGTTTGTCCACATGCCACGTTGAATTGGAGTCGTCTTTGAAGGTGAAGGCAGTGCCGCGGTAAGGATGTTATGGTCCCCGCGCTTCATTAACAGTCCGTTCGTACGTCCATCCAACTATTCATACACCCACCCACAAACCTAGTCACCTACCAAGTCCACTGAGTCGAGGCGGCGCGACAAGCGGATGAAAGTAAAGCAGTTAACTGCCGTTTGGATGTCCGCACTGTCGTAAGCATGAAGCTACGCGAAGAAACTGCGACATAGGCGATCGATCGCTCTCTGTACCTTGGGGCCGAGGAACAGCAGCGGCAGCAGGTAGAGTGGCATGAAGATCCCCAGGTGGGAGAGGCTGCGACACTCCTTCCATTGCTCCTCGACCACCGACATGGGCGTTGCCGGCGGCTGGTGGGAGTGCGAGTGGGGGGGTCGCTGAGTGTCTAGCTCCACCTGCCGCTCGCCTGCTCAGCAGTAGTAGAAAGTAGTGGGTAAGATGGTGGTATTATGGAGTGTAGTAGCAGTAGTAGTAGTAGCAACTAATAGTAGTAGTAGTAAGTAGCAGTACTAGTAGTAAGTAGTAGTAGTCAGCAGTAGTACTAGTAATAGTCGTAGTTGTTGTAACTGCTTTCTTGATGAGCGCGTTTCAAAGCTTGGGAGGGGGTGGGGTAAAAATATCACCACGCTCATATCGATTCCCAGCAGGGAGGCCATTTTCATCTTGCACGCTGACTTAACCTCGAGCAGCACGACGATATGGAATACTTTCAGTCGCTGCAAATATCCACAGCAAGGACTGGATGTGTACTGGCTCAGTGATCGTCTGGGCATATAGCGAAAACATGGGCGTAAGCGTGCACCGGAACCTCTAGAGACGCAGAAGCGAGCATAAGCGCAAATGGCGACACCTTGAGCCGCTGTGTTTAATTACCGCACTCAGAAGTTGCCCTCGCAGTTGCACCGACAGCCAAACTGCGACACCCTCTGGGCATGCACAACTGACGAGTCAAGTCGAGTCATCAAAATGGTACGCACGTACACCGCCTGGCTTCCGGCGGGCCGTAACCGAAACTTCCCATTGGATAATAGAAGACACACTTATCACTGAAGGCTAGCCTTGCGTACAATGGCTGCGTCTTTCCATGCAATAACGGGACCTGTAAGTTCTTTTGTAGCATACTCCGCACGGTGCTGAAGCTGCAAACAAGACCACATTGTAAATAGCCCAAATCAAGTTTCCTTCAGTCATTCATTTATTCAGCAGCAAAACGCCGTGGCCACTGAGCGCACCATGACGTATACGGTTTTCTTGAGATTGGCATCACGTCAGTGAAACTATGTGCACGTCTATGGCCTTTGAAGCTGACGGGTACATTTCTACAAACTAAACATTTTAACTCCTTTACGACTGCGAGGGTTCTTGGTTGTCCATTATCTAACACCCTCGCGTTTAAGGGGTATATATCGAATCGCTGGTTGGGACAAGTGAAGTTTGCTCATATGCCGACTTTATTGGGGGACGTGAAAATGACGGTAGCCACGACAGACGGCATGAAAACTGAAACAAATAAACTTCCATGGCTATCGCTGTCACATCATCGGATTCAGATATTTAGGTGGCGTCAGGCAGTCGGAATCCTTAACGCAGTTCTTAATTACGCCATTTCTCATCGCAAATGTAGTAACAGCTCACTGCCGTGCGCCATAAAACATGTATAGCACTAAAGGCAAGGGTGTTAGGGAATAAGCCCTAAGAAGCTTAAAGGTGAAAAATTATTTAGAGTGGGCGCACACAGTGTACAACTGCTAAGAGTCTTATTGCTACTAGCTACTACGGCTCTTGACTATCAGGCCTCTCACCTTCATCTGCGCCTGGCGCGCGTTGCTCGTCCTTCGCCAGCGCCTGTGGCCGAGGAGGCGTGCCGTAACCAGCCATAATTCGCGTGTGCAGTGCGACAAAAGCAGAGTCAGAAATGCAATTCGAGAGACGAGAACCGCTTGGAAGCACCAGAAGCAAGGAGGCTCGTGCGCTGTCGTCTTCGTCTTCGGGCGGCGTTCCCACGCGCTTCAAATAAACGCACGCGCTTTTGGGTTGTGTACTTCTACTCTTGCTTTGAGCAAGGACGCACAAAGTCATCCTGCCCCTACCCAACGAAGGACGAGACCACGGAGCCTGAACCATCAGCATCGTTTCGATGCAGCCTATGCCAAACAAAAGATCATGACATCACTTCTACGACGTGCCCTAAGAAGCTGAAGGCCACTAAGAAAGCTCGACAACACCGTTCTCGACAGCCAGCAAGGACCGCTCAAGATCCATCGATGAAACAAGTCCCTGTCTGCAGCGTTGCCATCTGGTGAAATTGGCCACCAGATTTCGGAAATCTGGTGAAAATGTAGAGCTCCTGGTGGCCAGGCCAACAAACTACTACACCAGACAAAATCTGGGGATATCTGGGGAAAACCACTCTACCGAAATTACCGTCTACCCGCGCTGCTCATCCAAACATTTAACACTAGGTAGCGCCTGCGGCCGCCGCGATTCTAAGGCCTATATTTGTATTTGTTTATTCCTCATGAATTCCCTGTGTTTCTGTGCTACCGCTAGTGTACAGTGAACTATAAAGCTTACTGTAGCTAAGGTTTGGGCTAGCGTGTGATGCTAGCGCTAGGTTTCAACGCACGTATATTTATAAGTCGTTTCAATAGACGGCACCGGCTGTTCTAGTGGAGGAATGAATTTACCGTGGGAAGCGCGGGAAGAGCAACGCCGGGCCATCGGCAATGCGTCAAGTAGCCAGCCAATACACTTGCTGACGCTCCGCTCGTTTCGCTGTCACAAAAACCTGTTGCGCAGGCCGTCTTCGACGGGAAACTTCCTGAGGATTCTGCAACATTCTGGGCTAGAATTTTGAAGGTTAAAAATGCCATGGGGGAAAAGCCCTACCAGGACCTTGCATTGTATGCACTGGCATGTCTTTGTTGCCCAGTGTCGAATGCACTGGTGGAGCCTGTCTTCAGTCAGGTCACGTGTGTTAAGACGAAGTACAGGAACAAAATGTCGCTGAACACTTTAATTCGCACAACGTTGGCCTCCAGAGAGGGGTGTTGCGTGAAGTTCACTATCACAGACGATATGCTACTCAGGTTTCCATCAGGCATCTACGATGCTCCAAGCGATGATTACAGGCTCCTCATCATCACAGACGATATGCTACGCTGGTTATATTCAGACATTTACGATGCTCCAAGGAATGATTAAAGGCTTCTCATCGTGATTTTATATACATAATGAAATGGGTGCTTGACGAATGTTAATTCTTGGCCATTTTTGTGCATCTTAAGGCAATTTTATTTTCTGGTGAAATCTGGGGAAACTTTAGCGAGTTTCTGGTGTCGTGCCGACTTTCCAATCTGGCAACGCTGCCTGTGTGTAACCGTTACGTCGTTCTGGTCTCGCTGGATGAGGACGCTAGTGGCTAGCCAAGTGACATCTGCAAGTACAGGAACAAGTGATACTGTCGTACTTGCTTGACAGCTGTTAGCTAATCTGCTTCCCGACCACAACGGGCATCAGAATCGGTAGAAATCACGCAGCTTCCCTTGGCAAACGAATAGTTCGATATGGACGCTCGCCTAGTCACCCTTCAAAAGGAAATGCAGCATCTCAAGGAACGCAGCACAGTGCTCCTGCCCCGTCATGACGGAACGCGGTCGTCGCATTCGTCGCCGGAGTCCATTCGTGTTCAGGGTCCTGAATATTTCGCTGCGCGTATTCGAAAAAGAGGTTTTGCGCTCACCTCTGCGCTATTCCTGCTCAAATTTTGCAGAAGGATTGTATTTTGGCGTCGACTTCGTTTAGTATAACACTTGGCACAGTTAATTGCTTGGTTTTTAAGAAAAAAGTGCAAATTTCCATCCGCTTATGAGCATGCATGTTGCTGCCGCGACGGCGAAAGCTTAAATTGTTTCATCGCCTGTCGCCATCTGCAGAAAGCAGCGTTTCAGGCAGGGCTGCTGCCTATTCCACGAGCGGGCAACACGCGTCAGCCTTCCCTGATGATCGGATGGCATACCTGATCGGATGGCATACCACATGAACTTTACAGAAACATGGAAGGCAAAGTTCTTGATGTGCTGTTTGGGGCCATAAACGAAGCTTAGGCTACGGAAGCCACTCCTGATTCTTATCGGCATGCAGAAATGGTCCCTATTTCCAAACCCGGAAAGCCCCCAGATAGTAGAGACTTTAGCGTGTCCGCTATTCTGGCAAACCGGGGCGGTTTGGGCGGATTACCGGATGGTCGGGGGCGTAAACGTGAGCGGCCGGAGCGGTGCAGCCGCCTGTTGTTGTAGAGCTCAATCAGACAAACACAGAGCCAAAATTGCAGTGACCTACTTTATTCTGCTTCAATGCATGCTGGTGCAAATTTTCGGCAGCAGCGTAATTGTGTTCACAATTACGCCGCTGTCGGAAACTTACACCCGAGCTAAGAAGAATATAGTAATTGGCTCTGAGTTTAGGTGGTTGAGCTTTGCACTACCAGCTGGCGCCACCAATCTGGCTGCTCATGCTTACGCCCCTGACCATCCGGTAATCCACCCAAACCACCCCGGTTTGCCGGAATAGTGGACACGCTGAAAGTCTCTAGTATCGCGCTAACTTTGCCTAACGCTAACCTAAACAGTAGGCAAGCTGATGGAGCGTATGCTCGCGACACCTACTACATGGTGGCTCGAACGATACCCCTGGTATCACCCGGCCTAAATCGGGTTCCGTCCTCATCTGGGCGCAGAGCATGGCCTTGTAAGGCGTACCTTTCCTCTATGGTTCTCATCGGAGGCCGCTCCCAAAAAATGTGCACCATTCTGTCAATGAACATTCGCAAAGCTTAGGACCATGTGAATCACGAAGCAATCGTTGGAATTCTATTTTGGCTCCAGTTCCCTAGCCGTGTCCATACATTCGTCGAAGTCGTCCTTCACGCTCACACATTGTGCAATCCCCTTGCTAGTAAAGCAGCAGGTCCCTTCGTCGCACATTGGGGTGTCCCACAAGGACCTGTGCTCCCACCAGTCTTTTTCAACGACGCCCTTCTTCCACTAGCTTCGAAGCTAGTGACGATACAAAACGCACAATACATAATGTATGCAGATGACATCACTGTTCGCTCACTTCACCCTGAAATCTGCAGCCAAGAACAAATGCTTCAAGAGGGCCTAAACGTGACGCACAACTGGTGTGCTCAAATAGGGCTTGAAATTTCCAAGGACGACACGACGTACATGTCAGTAGGAAACAAGTATGGGCGCCATCTACTGGCATTGCGGCCTCTTCAGTTAATACTGGATCAATAGCCACTCCACGAGGATTCAACTCTCAGTGTACACGGCTTCGAAATGAATTCCTCCGGATCTAGAGTAACATGGGTCAAGAATGCAAAACAGCAGGCCGCAGAAGCGGTACAGTTGATACGTCGGATTGCGAAGATATATGGCAGAGCGAGCACCGACACGGCTCGCCTTGTCCGTTCTGTGCTGCAACCACGACTCGTCTACATAGCCCAGTTTCATCATCTCACGAAGAGAGTAATGGGCTCGCCTAGAGCCCATTAATCACGAAGCCATGCGGGTCATAACGGTACGTCTCGCTACGCTACCAACCCTACAGACCCAATCTCAACTCAATACTATCGATGAACTGGTGCATCAACGTCGATGCGCGCGCGCCCCAAAGAAGTCAGAGTTCTGCTCGGCTGCTGTATAGGTCCGGTACATGGGACATGAAACAGACAATACAGCTTCTAAGACGCCCGAGGTAAATCCGTGGAAGAGGGTGCATTTAAGGTACAATAAGCCTCTTGGTCGTCTTTATAGCCCAGTTCCTCGCCAGGCGAATGCTAAAGTTTCCTGCCTTCGTCGCGCAGATGATAATCAAGATTATGAGGATCTCATAGCATACGCTAGTGCCAGTGTTAGTGGCACCACAATTCACACAGCTGTCATGTGTGCATTGATACCAGAGGCAGGCCAGACGTGCTCGTATGTTGCATATCTTGCACCACCGGACTATCTTGCCGAACTTGCTGCCATACGAGACAATTTGACCGTGCTGCTCTCCTCTGTTAAAGCTGCTCGACATTCTCAGCTCAACGTTCCCACGGACTCGACTCAAGCCATCCCCGACATACGTAGGGTATTTAGCTCGACTCTAATGTCAGATAGCATTTACCGTCTTGCTGCAACTACGAATATCGTGATACGAGTCCAGTGGGTGCCTCGAGCAGCGCTGCCTTGTGTGCTTGCAGCAGATTTGGCAACCCACCCAAAGATAAGAACCTAGCAACTTCCCCATTTACATGAAGACGCCTGCGGACAACTGATCCGTGAAAAAGAAAACCTCCGATATACCACACGAGCTCTTACACCTCCGTGCGGGCCAGACGTCCCTGGTGGTTTAACCCGCCGAGGGGAGGTTACGTTACGGAGGCTGCGTGTCGAGGTCGCGCTCACCCCGTCTGTGACCGCTCTCTGGCCACAACAGTACCATGGTTCTTACGGTACAGCGTGACCATTTTGTGACACAGATATCCAAAGTGTGTCAGTGACACACCTACTATGGACGTGCCCAGTATTTCACCTAAGCCCTCTTCGTTTACTACGGGCGACAGGCCTTCGGCCTAGCCGTCCACCCAACCTCGAACGTGGGATTCGTGGACCATATCATCGTTCACTTCGAGATTTTTTGAACAGGTCAAATCTGTTAGTGTACTTTTGACATGCTTTGTATTATGTCCAAGCGCAAGCTTTCGAATGAAAAAAGCAAGGAATAAAACGAGCGAATCTTTCATGTGTACTCTCGCAAGTGTATAATTTTTCTCAGTGTACGCGTACCAAACCACGCAGGCTTATTCTAAAATGGGAAGAATATGACTTTTATAAGCCAATTATCTGATTTCTAGTGTCTACTGGCGTCATGATCTCCTGATGTATTTTAAATGTTTGTCATGGCCTTCTTTTTTACTGAAGCGATGTGATCATTTCACGGAAGGTCCGAAGTAATTACTATGCCTTGGTATTTTCTTGCTAATTACAGCAGTAAGGGAGTAGCCGTTCATTCAGTCCGGAAAAGTCAGTGGCTGTATTTCTCTCAGTTGACATTGAAACGATTTTTTCATTTGCGTGTGTGTGGGCTTGCAGGTTTTTTTTTATTGAAGTGGAATGTTAGGAGAGGTTGGCGCCTTTATGGTGGCACCGGCTACTTCTTGTCACTTGACAAACGAAACAAATTTGCACAAAAAGCGACAATAGCCACACAAAGTATAACACTCACTAGAACACTGGATAAATAAAATATATGCAGGTTTGTTTGTTTCAGTGTGTGTGTCTATGTGTGTGTGTGTGTGTGTGTGTCTGTGTGTGTGTGTGTGTGTGTGTGCGTGTGTGTGCGTGTGCGTGCGTGTGCTTGTGTGTGTGTGTGTGTGTGTGTGTGTGTGTGTGTGTGTGTGTGTGTGTGTGTGTGTGTGTGTGTGTGTGTGTGTGTGTGTGTGTGTGTGTGTGTGTGTGTGTGTGTGTGTGTGTGTGTGTGTGTGTGTGTGTGTGTGTGTGTGTGTGTGTGTGTGTGTGTGTGTGTGTGTGTGTGTGTGTGTGTGTGTGTGTGTGTGTGTGTGTGTGTGTGTGTGTGTGTGTGTGTGTGTGTGTGTGTGTGTGTGTGTGTGTGTGTGTGTGTGTGTGTGTGTGTGTGTGTGTGTGTGTGTGTGTGTGTGTGTGTGTGTGTGTGTGTGTGTGTGTGTGTGTGTGTGTGTGTGTGTGTGTGTGTGTGTGTGTGTGTGTGTGTGTGTGTGTGTGTGTGTGTGTGTGTGTGTGTGTGTGTGTGTGTGTGTGTGTGTGTGTGTGTGTGTGTGTGTGTGTGTGTGTGTGTGTGTGTGTGTGTGTGTGTGTGTGTGTGTGTGTGTGTGTGTGTGTGTTGTTTCACAGCAACCATGTAATTTCTCTAGCGTAGTATGTAACAAAACCCATTCATCGGGAGTATTTACCTCCTGGTAAATGATGCAGTCATCCGGGAACTATTTCAACCGGTATTTCTTGTACAACGTCATTGATGAATAAGAAAAAAGAAAAATTAATTTTCCATGGACGGACCCTTGAGGCATGCCTTATTTAATGGTGCCGGGCGTGAGCACAAAATGGTGAACCACGCATGTTGGCACATACATGACAAGTATGCCTCTGTTCACGAGAACAGGGAATTATCTGTTCAACAGGGAATTATTTCAGTGCAATTATTCACTCTGTGCATTGGGTTTATTTTCATAACTGTCACAGCTCTCTTGACAAACCGAACATGTCTTCTTTGACGGGGACACGTTCAATAAATTAAATAAATAAATAAATAAATAAATAAATAAATAAATAAATAAAGAAATGATGTGCACAAATAGAAATTTTGCTTTAATAAGCCTTGGTACGATGTGCTTATTATGCCTGATGGCTTATCGGCAAAACCACAAACGACAGCACCTGTCTATACGAGTAAGTGAAGCTAAGTGTAGAATGGGACAATGGACGACCTATCGCAGCATATACTGTTAAATACGATACACAACGGGCATAAGGAACACAGTAATGCTTCTCAGATGCGCCCCATTTTGCAAAGCGACATACAGTGCTGCTTCTATAGCCGAAATTCCGAAATAAAGCACGCTGCGCTAAATTTGCGCCACCGAGGCAATCAGCAACCCAGTAATACGCGAGCATTGATCGTCTTTACGATCGTAAATCCGTCGGTCGCCTAATTAATCGATAAAAGGCAGAACCATTCGCTCGCGGACAGCTGAATCGCCGCAGCCGTCACCGCAGACCGGCCTGGATGTTCATTATGCCAAAATGCGGCTGCACGTTGACGCAGCCGCCCCTGTACAGGTCGAAGTCGAGGTCGTACACGGCCGCGCAGCGCCGGGTGTCGACGGCGGCCGTAGCGGTGAACTCGGCGCGAATCGTGGCCGGCGACACGAAGGCGTAGTAGTCGTCGATGGCGGTTCCCGCCGTCACCACGGCGCCGCTAGGAAGCGTGACGTCGTGCGCCGTGTGGCCCACGGGTCGCTTCGTAATGCTGGTGCAGTGACCGGGAGCCGCGTACGAGGAGACCTGCGCGGAATGAAGTCCACTTAGGCGCATTGCTTTCTCCGCGTTCCATGGCTTTCGCTAAGTACCGGATATTGTCAGTCTGGAACGTGTGTCTACACATATATTTAGAAGGAAAGATAAGAAACGAGGCTGATACCAAAGGAGGTTCTAAATAAACAATTTCCGGAGCTGAGATGACGTATGAAATGTGAAACCCGACCGCCAGCACATTTTTTTAGACTTGTGAGTCTGGCTGCTGCCAAACACGATTTGCGACTTTCGCACGCAACAAATGCAAGATGGCCGACCATTTGCTCAACTCTGCTGCCTGCAGGGAACACTAAGAGAACAAATGGATGCGCAGTCAGCAGTGGCGCCAAATGTTGGAATCCACTGTTCTCCACAGTGCGCTGTACACAGCTGGTTGGCGTATGCGCCACGCACCGTTATCTCACCTCGAACACCTGGACACTCTCCGTAGAGCCGGCCACAGTCATGACTATGCAGCCAGGCATGCAACCTTTTCCCGATTATTGCCGCCATGACGGGAGCCGTGATGCTTGCCCTCCCCACGCTAACTTGATGCTATGAAGTAGTGCGTACTATCACATACGCTTTACAATGAACGCAACTAAATAGTGACATTGATGCTATACTCAGCTATACTACCGGACGACTTTTCATGGCAATAGGATCCACGCCTTAGCAATGGCTCTCTCTGAATAACGGAAACTAATTTCGAAGGCCTCAAAGGCCACGTGCGGTTACTCGTGAAGTACTCGTGAAGTACTCGTGAAGGCAAACCTACAAATATCACAAAATTTCTTGCTAACATTACAAAAGGCATCTTTGGCTCGGCAATGGTTCAGCTTCTGTGCGAATGATGATTAGTACATTAATTTCTCACAAATGATGTCTAAAACACGGTAGCCGTGACATATGCGTGTATCCGGCTCCGTAATCATGTCCGATGTGTGCACTCTGCAAAACCATATGCTTCGAGATTTGTGCCTATTAGCGGAAACCGTCGCTGGGATGGAGATTCTGCCACCACCTATTGGTGACACTAAATACTCGCCCCCTAGCGGCCGCACAGAGAAACAGCTCATCCAGGTTCAAGCCGGAACCGAAAGAGGACCTCCAATCACGACACGCGCTGAATGTCTCGTAGTTCTCAAATCTTCGTGATGCCGCCGAGCAGAAGCGAGAAAATAATTTAAAAATAAATAAATATACGTAAGTGGAATTACTTGTGTACCATTATGCGTGTCATATCGCGGCTGAGAAACAGCAATGTATGATTTAATCTTTTTGCGAAACAAGCGGACAACGCGCATCGGAGAGCGACTTGGATAAGAAATTTCGCATTAGAAAAGGTGACGACTGATTCTATACCGGTTTGTTCGAAACACTTCACTCGGGACTTCTCCGTTCCCGGAAAGCAGAACATCGTTTTCAATATCTTGCTGGCGTTTCAAATCGCGAAGTGTGCTTTGTTTGGGCAAGTGCTTCGATCAATTATAGGGACGTGCGTTGAAGCTTCATTTGGTTTTTTTCGTTAATAGATTTCTGCACCAGCCTTGATGTTACTAATTCTTTAAGCAGCAGGAATATCCTCGCTAATGCACTTTTGTCTGCAGGCATGGTAGCAGGAGCGACAACAACCTCGGAAGGTCTGAAGTTGATCATGACATATGTATGCGGTGAGGCGATACGTCGTTGTCATAGCATACTTTGGTTTAGCAGTGCAAGCAGAAGATGCTGTTTTCTCATTCAACGTGTTGAGTTACCAGTTTATTTGCCCGCAAGAAACTTCGAAGCAACAGCAAACAGCGCTCGTTCCAGCTTTGGAGCGCCGGACATACGCACAGCGACGCTAGTGTGCTTTTCGATACTGTGTGTACACCTAAATTCTATTGCAGCTGGTTAAGTTAATTTCCAAGTCATGCATTTACGCTAATACAATTGACTTTGCCCAAACGGAAACCCTCTCTAAATATTGGAAACCTTTTGGAAGAGACTTGGTTCCCCCTCCCCCCCCCCCCCCCCCCCCCCCTCCTGGTTGTTACTCAATTATCGCATTTCACTAGAGTTTGAGAATGGGTACGTGCGGCGAATGTCTGCTGTGTTCGCAAGCCTGAACCCTACACTGAAGACTGCGTATACTAGAAGCAGAAAAAAGTACCATTCATCAGACGCAGATGACCTTATCACACGTATCAGCTAACTCTAAAAAGAAAGGCGCAACCTCGACTCAGAAACGGAACTCCCACATGTTTTTATGCCAAGACACACTGACCAAGTAAGATCACAGTTTTTAGCCTCACTGCAGAATATACGTATTTAGCTGATGAAAATAAGACAGACGCTACTGCCTATATATTGTGATACGCTACAACACGAGGCTCAGTGCGAAGTTGTCAATGAAGATCGAAAACAGTTGAGTGTCGTACTTGTACCAGTGGAGCAACGCCACCTCGATTCGACGCTACGAACGAGAAACGCGTCAGCGTAACACCAAGCAAAAGAGCCAATGTATAGCTGGATGTCGTAGCCACGTTCGTTTATTTCGACAATGTTGTCAGCACATTCCGGAGTTGTCAATTGTTTCTTGTCACGTTGTTGCGGCTTTCTTTACTACGATGTGCCTGTCGTGAGTGGCCCAAAATATCGAAGCAATCTGTATTTTTCTAAACGCAAAATGCGATAAGACTCTGTGGGCACACGCACAATCACCGCAAGTTGCAGCGTTTGTGACACCGTGTTTTGTCAGATATGATCAATTAACAAGACGACAAAGCCGTTTGAAGCCGGAAGGACGAAGCCTAGACAAACCAATGTACTATAATTTTCACGCTGGCTAAACAGCCATGCTTGCAGCTTATCGTCCGCCATGACACTAGCGTCATGGCTGACGATAAGAATTTTTGTGCACGAAATGAGTGTTAAAGGAATGATGCTTTCACAGGCGTACACCTGTTGCAGTGAGGGTATGTATGTGGCGATTATTTTTTCATTGCGTAATTCCTTAGAGAATAGAGCCGTGTGCGGGCACATCTTTAGCGATTGTGTAGATGGCTACATAGATGACTCGGCTTGCGCGAACTCAAAAGTGTTCCTCTTCTCCGAAGTTTCATTTAAGCGAAGCGCACAAAAATTCCCAAGAATCCTTTCATTCGGAAAGCGTCCTTGTTTTCTTTTTTTATTTTATTTCTGTAGTGCAAAGAGAGGCTTTACGTGGCGCTCAGGTTCTCATATTGTAGCTCCTTGAACGCAAGGTTGTGTTCGTGGGTGAAAAAAAAAAAAAAAAAACCGTAATTATCTGCCGTCCACGCGTTCATACTAACGCTGTAGACTTTCAAGTGCATGGCTTTCAGTCTGGTCCGAAACAGTAACGCTCACTGGAAGAGCAATATCTATATGTCTTGGTCAATGCGTAGAATCATAGCCCGAGCCACGAACTTCCCCGGCTCTGCTGGCAGCAACAGAGGCGGAACACTATACTGTACGTGAACAAGCCTGAGGTCCTTTTCGTCTTGTGGATGTGCACGTCTGCGTTTTGCGCTGTTCTGCTGCTGGAATAAGCAATGTGTGCTTACACACAGACGTTCCGGCAAAATGACTCTGTACAATTCATTAGGATAAGTCGCAGAAAAGGGCGCCGATCAAAAAATTTCAGCGCGATCTGATGTAATTGTTCACCAACTAGCAAAATCAGTCGTCCTGCTATTCAGTGTTCCTTCAAATGAAAGGTACACATGTCAACTTGGCACTGACATATACGTCAGTTTTCGTGTCCCGACAGAGCGTTGGCTGCCGGTTCCGGGAAACAGACTCTTTCGTAAGCTTCTATGACATTATTAATGAGAAGCATACTAAAGATCTTGCGCACTTTTACTATAGGCCATATAGAGTATCAGAAGTTACAGAGTAAAACCAGCGAAAGTAATAATGTCGAAACCTTGAACGAATACTATACACCTTTACTAGAATTTGCAGTGTGTAATGGGTGTATCGCACATGCTCTATTCTATAAGCGCGCAGATGGTTTATAAACTTGCACCTCTAATAAATGTTGCGAGATTTAGAGTGAATACATAAATTGCACATGACGTCACGGACACAGCCTTCCCGCAGAAGCCAGTGCCCAAACATGACGTCAGTGTGCACTATACCATCACGCGTGTATACATCCTCTTATACTTTTGCACGGTGACCTTTCCTAGCGGATTATGGCTGTTACCGATGTGATCGCTCGGTGCAAAACGCACCTGTTTATCTTATTACGAAGCTTCTCGACGTGCTAATATACCCGCATAGCCTATACAAAATGGCGGCCATGACAACATCGCTGGAAATCCCGCAAATGCGAGGAGCTTTAACCTGGGCGACCGACGTGAGCGCGCAGAACTCGTAGATGGCCACGACGCCGGGCGTCAGGCTGACGTTCCCCACGGGGACGGAGTCCAGGACGGGTGCGGGCGGACTCGCTTCGTAGGCCCGGCTCACCGGCAGGCCGGCGGTGAACGACACGCACAGCCTGGGTGTTGCAACCGGGGGCGTGACCCTGGCCGCCATCGCCGCGACGCTCTGCATGTCGGCGATCAGAGCGATCGCGTCGGCCCTGGCCGCGGAGCACATGTGTACCACGTCGTCGAGGTGCAGCCGGTGCGTCTCGTAGATGACGAAGCTGACTGTCGCCTTCGCGGCGACTCGCGTGACGGCTCGCGCGACAGCCGTGTCGGCCGGGACGATGACGCCGAGGGCGTAGTCGTCCGCGTTCAGGTTGCGCAGCCTCACGACGGCCGCGAGCACTCGGCTGAGGTACAGGAAGTCGTCGGAGTGGCCGCACGCACCGCCCATGTCCTGGAAGGGTGGGCGGAGGGTACTTATTTGCTGCCTTCCTTCGCGGGGTTGCATACAAGAAGACTAAGTTGTATCGTTGGAGTTTTATACGTGCGCCAAAAGATCGAAATGATAATGAGCTGCAGTCTGTTGTATGAGACTCCTTATTAATTTCTCCAACAAGGGGTTATTTAAGTATTACCCAATGCGCGGTACGCGAGCGTTTTTTGCACCCCCATCGATGTGTGGCCGTGGTGGCCTGTATCGAGCCCACGACCTCTAGCTATAGAAGCAGCGCAACGCCACGGCCGCTGGTTGACTAGGGTGGGTTCTTACAAAAAATTACTAGAGCCACCTGTGGCAGTCGCAGCGAGGCCGCCATGTTGGTACCTCTTACTTTTGTAACTCGAAAGATAATCAAGATGTCATGCAACAGTCATTTACACATAGAATGTACGTATGGACAACGTATTCACTGCGTATGTATCACTCTAAGCAAAGTTTACACCATTTAGGGTGTATATCTGCCACACAGTAATAATCGTCATCTGCCTTGCTTGCGTTTCCTTTCTTGAAAACGACGCGCCCGCTACTTTTCTGTCGGCAATGCTATGTCATGCTGATAACGCGCATGCCGTTCGGTACTGGGAAGTAGCGGGCTCGCAGCGTTAAAGAAAGGAAATGCGGACAAGACAGATGACGTTTATTGCGGTGTTGCAAGATACGACTCAAAGGCTGTAAATTTATGATAGAGTGTGTTTATATATATATATATATATATATATATATATATATATATATATATATATATATATATATATATAAATATAAACGAAAAGAAAGGGGGTTAACCGAGGGGCCCTAAATTTACTATTCATATCATAAGAACCCAACAAACACTGACAGCAAGGGCAACATAGGCGAAATTACTTGTGCTTAAGAAATCAAATAAGAAACGATAAATTATTGGAAATTAAACTGGGCGAACAAACAACGAAATTCGAAGGGTGTGGGTTGGGTTCCCAGCTGCGGTAAGTTGTTTTTTCATCCACTTTAATTTCCATTAATTTATCGGTTCTTAATTTCATTTGTTAAGCACAATTTCCCCTATATTGCCCTTGGTGTCAGTGTTTGTTTGCTTCATATGGTATGACTAATACATATATATTTTTTTTCCCTAAAGATTGGCGGCTGACATCGCCAACCGAAACGGCTTTTGGAAGGAGCTCGTAACAGCTTACACTGTAAAATGAACTGGCCGCAGGTGGGCTACGAAGCTATGCCATCGCATTACGCGTGTGATGCCCTTACCAAATGGACTATCGCGGCGCCGTTTCTTCATCCACATGCTGGGATATTTATGTTCATCTGGTAGGACTAACCTAGTCATCGATTGATTGCATACTTTGACGGACTTTTTTTCATTTTTGGTTAGACGTTCGATTACCAAAGCAAGAATAATTACTAGAGATTTTTTTCATTCTTTTTCTTCGTTTAAATTTTGAACACAGGCACCAGTGCCGGCATGTCAGTGGGACGCCACCGACTTTAGCGCATTTAAGTACTTGGGGCGGCTGCGGCGCGGTCCCGAATTCATCGGGTTCATGTTAGCGACGCTACGGCGACACCACAGCGCTCGGTGTGCCACACATTCCGGCGTTACCTTAACGGTAATAGTTCAATTTGAGTCTGATAAGGTGAGGGATACCTTCCAGTCAATCACGGCGCCTCCGATGCCGTGCTTGTCGCTGAAGCGCAACAGACTGGCGGCGAACTTGCTAATCAGGATCGAATCCCGGCCCATCCGCGAGAAGTGCGCGCTGTCCTCGCGGTGTCCGCCCAAACCGACGAGCAGCGGCGGCAGCGAGCCTCCCCTCGCCAAGCCCTGCACGAGCTCGCGCAACTTCCAGACTCCGTAGTGCACGTCGAACTCGGGCACCCGGTCCCGCACGACGCCGTCTTCGACGGCCAGCGACCAGTAGAGCAGGCTGTTGCAAAGCGACAGCGGCATGCTCGTCGGTGCGTAGTCGTACAGGTGGGCCTTGCGGAATCGAGAGTTGTTGAACAGGCAGAGCACGTCCCCCCGGTGCGCCGCGACGGCCTGCAGGGTCGTGTTGTGTATGTTGATCTGCTTGATGTCGTCGTTGAGCCTGACCGGTCGCAGGCAGTCGCGCGAGACGTTGATCCACGGGTAGGCCGTCGTCGGACGCGTCCAACCGGCGGGCCTCGCGGTGGTCGGGCGCAAGCCGCCGAACGTGATGAACGGCGCGATGACCAGGCCCGCGGGAACGGCCAGCGCGGCCAGTACCAGCAGGCAGACGAACCACATCTGCGAGACGCTGGCGCGCAGGCGTCCGAGCTCGTTGCGCATGCGCCGTCGCGCCTCGAGCGCCGTGAAACGACGCAGTCGGGGCACGCCCATGAGTCGGCGCATGTCCTCGGGGGGCGCGATCAAGATTGGGTAGTCGGTAGGGATGATGGCCGAGCTCGACATTTGTGTCAGGTGCAGAAGGTCTTCGTGGGTCTTGGGTGGCTCCGGCAGCTTCGGGGTCTTCAGCGACCTCTCGCGAAAGGTTTTACGCTTGGTAATGGTAGCAGCGGTGGAGAGCGTGCCGGCGCCTTTCACGCTCGTAGAGGAGCTGGTGAAGTCCGAGGAGTCCATGCTGGAATTCGAGCTGCTCATCGAATCGGATAGGAAGCTCGGACTGGTTGTGGCGGTGGTCGCGCTGGGCTGCGCCATCTTGGGACTTGGCCGACGTTCGCCGTGTGTCTGTGGTGACCAGTGGATATAGGGTGACTTGAGCGGGTCCTAAAAGAGTGGGGAACGCGGCACCCCAATCCTCTTCTTCTGCGCCTTGCTGCGTGGCACGCGAACGCACGCGAGTGTGGATTGCTGTTTCTACGTTAATTCGATGCTAAACACCGACAAGTGCGCGTTTACCAAGAACTGGAGAAAGGAAGGCGACTACTGTCGTGAGTAGCTGGCGATTTAGCTTAACACGCAAGCCGAGTGACGGATTGCTAGACTCGGGGGTACACACTGTGATACAGTGCGTTTGGTGCGGTTTCGGTTTCGGACCCAGGTTTACTCGTGCCCCCTCCGAGCGCCACGGTAACTTGTCACATGACCGGCCCAGTCTATGAAACCACCCAGCCCACCAATAAAATAGTTCTTCATCTCAGTAACCAGCTATGTTTAGCTGCCCTGCGTATCATCATTATGGCCGCCCTCCCGGCTTTGCCACAGAATACACATAAACACTTTAGAGAAGGGAGACTGCACCTTCTGATGAAGAATGGAATTAAGTGTAGCGACGTCGGCGTAAACTACGATCTGCTACAATAGCGCACCGGTGAATGGCGCTGATGACACTGTTCATTCAGGAAGCGGAAAAGCGCTTTTTTTTTTAATATATCGTCGTGCCTGGTGTTGCGCGTCGAAGCTGGTTGTACCTACGCCCTCCTAGGGCCTGAAAATGTGACTTGCAAGGAACCCAAGGCTCCCAAGGCACTATGCGAGTGTCGCTACCGCGGTGTGTGTATTACCTCGCGTTGCCGTGGGGTACCACGCCAAAGGACCCAAGAGCAACATAGTTACTAACTTGCGAACACCCACACAGAACAATTTGTAAAGTGGCATATTTATATTGACCAAGGGAAAAAAACGAGGGAATTGGCTTAAACAGTATTAGAAAATAGAATGAAAAACGCTAGCAAAATCGGCACAAGTGCATACAAGCAAGGAGATGAAACTTATGAAAGAGAACAAAAACTGCATGATAATGCTTCCTAAAACAGACCTTCCTGATTTTATTTAACAGGTAATTAAGCGCTATTAAATGCTATTTCAATAGCTATTAGGAAATTTATGCTCCATAATAATTTCGAATAATCCATCCATTTCTTGGCCAATCTCCCATCGTGGGTAGGAGCCACACGCATCGCAGGCTACAACAACAACAACAGAATTTGCCTGCACTTTTCTGTTGAGTCAGTTTGCTAAGCGGAAAGAATGTAATAGTCGACCATCTGAAAATTTTTCGTGACCGCAGTCTTGTCAAAGAAGCTTACCTGATTTTACCGGTCCTGCGAGAACATAAAGTAAGAAGGTTGTATCACCTCGTTTGATTCTAGCAGCGGAGCTTTAGGCAACGGGCGTTTCATCCTATCGTTGCACTCTCCTATGAGCTTTGCGAATGTTTGCCAGGTCGTGCTGCTCTAGTTAGGTGTGTGCACCGCGCGGGTTGGAATTGGGATTGGCACGCATAGCTGGTAGTTATAGTTGCCGCGGTAAGAACAGTGTAGTTCGTTCTGCTATGCTGAGTTAATCCTGCCTAAAACAACGCCGTAGCGCACAGTGCTGCTTCCCACACTTTGTGCTATATCCTTATAATTCATTTGTTTCAGTCTGACAGCGTCACAAAGAGACAGGATCGCACGAAAATGATCGTTTCAGACGTTGTGTCAAAAGGATATGGTCTAATTTTATTGTTCAACTGCGATCTCATGCTTAAAGTGGTTAGGCTTTAAGTTTGCGAATAATTGTTTGCGCTTGTTTTGTTCTTCATCATAGCTCAGTTTGGTACATTGACGCAGCTCTAGGATTTCGTGGCACAAGTAGCACAAACACCGCATACATGGTTCGCTGCTATAAGACAATTAATGTTGTGAAGGCAGTGTGATCGGTGGTTGTAATTCCGCAAAGTGTGAACACAACAAAAATGCTAAAAAAATCGCAGAAACAAGCACAGTGCTGGCAGTCTCATCATTTGGAATTCATGTAAACGAATGAGTTTTAGGCATGCAATCTAAATATGCCTTGTTGCGCACGCACAGAAGTATTTGTAAAGAAGCACTCAGCCATAATCGCAGTTTGTGTATTATCTTTAGCAATAGGTGAACGTGTCAATACGAATTATGCACTTTTGAATAAACATATACGAGGTGCGTTCAAAAAGAAACCGAACTCTTCGAATAGCGCGCCAACCGGCAGAGCCAGCTCGCTTCGACTACTGAGTGCACGTAGCGGCAGGTTTAGACAACAAACTGACGTTTATCGCGTTTTGCTTTGACCTTTAGTTGGTGAGCTACAGCCGCAGATGTGAGCTCGTACACAAGCTGTTCGTCGGATTAGTGCACAAGTGACAATGAAACAGCTTGAATAACACCGTGTGTGTGTGTGCGAAATATTGCTACAAACTTGGCACGGCTTTGACAGAGACATTTCGTTTGCTTAGCCAAGCATACGAGGAGGATTGTAGAAGTCGCACGCAGTAGTATGAGTACTTTAGGCGTTTTTAACACGGCATAATGTCGATCGGTGATGATCCCAAGCCTGGACGTCCTTCCACAACAACAGATGACCATGTCGAGAGAGTTCGTGCTGCGATTTGTAGATCGTGGAAATTGTCGTTTAACTGTTCGAGAAGTTGCTGACGAAGTGGGAATCACCGTAGGATCACGTAATAATGTTTTGAGTGACAAACTTGAGGTCAACGAGAAGAAAGAGAACTAGAGATCAGTTGTGTCACTGCAAAATTCGCGGCGCGTTTGTTGACTAACGATCAGAAAGAGACCCGTCTGGAAATCAACCAGGAACTGCTTCCCACTGCCAATTACAGTCAGGCAGTCAAGAACTTCATTGAGATCATGAGGAGTTTTAAGCCGTTGGAAATCCCATGCGGGGAGGGGAGCTCCTCGGGCAGAAACCGTAGGCGACGCCCAGGTCGGGACGGGAACGTGGTGACGCTCCGCCCGTTCTTGGGCCCTCTGGACGGCCTTGAGCTGGAGTTTGATGTCCGGACTTTTGAGGGATTCTTCTCATTCGGGCTGAAAACTTTCTTAAGAATGTCATAACAGGCGATTAGACGTGGTTTTATGGCTGTCATATTTAAAAACAAATTATGGGGTTTTACATGTCACAACCACTTTCTGATTATGAGGCACGCCGTAGTGGAGGACTCTTGAAATTTCGACCACCTGAAGTTCTTTAACGTGCACCTAATTTTATGTATACGGGCGTTCTCGCATTTAGCCACCATCTTAATGCGGCCGCCGTGGCCGGGATTCGATCCCGCTACCTCATGCTCAGCAGCCCAACACCACAGCCACTGAGCAACCATGGCGGGTGGCTCTCATATCGAAAGGAAGGTGCAGTCGTCGCAATGGGTGGGCAAAGAGTCTCTTCGTACCTACAAAAAGAAGCATGCATGAGTCTTTGTCGCAGCAGTACTTAACCACAACTGACAATGCTGCACAAGTTTGACTACAAACACGACACGCATCGAAACGGCGGAGGAATCGGCTATAGCGGAAGCCATAGCACAAACCAACGCATACTACGTAATCGGCGATTCCCAGACGGCAGTACGCAATTTCGCGTACGGCCGGTTCTCAGCGGAGGCGCTAAACACGCTAAGAAAAGGCAAAACAACAAGGGAAGACACATGCGTCCAAATCCTATGGATACCAGCGCACACCACCGACTTAACGGGAAAAGACAACCTTAACGCAGCGGCACACAACGTTGCTCGAGCACTCACTTTCCGAGCTGCGACGAACGTAGACCCCTCGACAGGGTCCTCTGACGTGTGGGAATGGGAAGACAGAATGACCAGTTTTAACAACATCACCGACCATCGCAAGTTGCAGAGATGTACTTATCCACCACCCCATCCACAACTCAGTAGATCGCAAGCTGTACAGTGACTACAAACGAAATCATATAAGAGCCCGATACTAATGTATGCTATTTATCCAGACTTAGACACAACAAATAGATGCAAAGTGTGGGGCACCAGAGCCACGCTATAACACATGCTATGGCAATGCCGGAGGCTAAAACAAGACAATGAGAGCGAAACCTCCATCGACAGCCTCCGCGCGCAATGGCAGGCCGCGCTGCTCAGCTCGAACCTGGAAGACCAACTCTGGGCAGTCCAGCGGCCCAAGGAAGCCGTCGAGAGGCAAGAACTCTTGGACTTAACCTCGGCAGGTGTCCCAGCCCACTAACTCGCCGGACGCGAATCGTTCTGATTCGAAATAAAGTTTTCTCACTCACTCATGAGTCCCAAAGATCAAGGTGGTGTTGGTTGCAATTTTTGACTGCAAAGGCACCGAGCATCAGGAATTTGTATCCCCTGGTGAAAGGGTAAACAACGAAGTCTACCAGGGAACTCTAGCACATTTGAGGGCTGCCGTACACAGCAAGAAGCCTGAGGGGTGGGAAAAACAGATTTGGATGTTGTATCATGACAATGCGCCAGCTCACTTGTCACTCGTTGTCCGCAGCTATCTAGCAAAACATCAAACTCCTGTTGTGCCCCATCCACCGTATTCACGGGCCCTAGCCCGAGCAGACTCTTTCCTGCTTCCCAAACGTATGACCATGTTGAAAGGACGTCGTATCCAAACCATAGAGAAGTTTCAAGACAATGCGACAAGAGACCTGCGCGCCAGCCCGGAAAGTGCGTTCCAGGAGGCTTTCCAAAAGTGGAAGAAACGATGGGTACAGTGTATTGCCAGAACAGTGTATGGCCACTTTGATTTGGACAGTGCCTAAGATGTTGTACAATAAGCAATAAAGCTCTCATAGAAAAAATTTGGTTTCTTTTTGAACACACCTTGTACACACAAAACGAACAACTCAGGCATGCTATCAAGCTCTGCCAATGTGGAAGCAATAAAGGTCATGCGCTTCACACATGAGTTTGTTGTCATTATGTTGTTATCTAGAAATTGTAAAGCGTGCTCTCACTGGTAATTTTACGTAGACACTTTAGCAAGCTGCAGCTTCAAATACGAATAATTGCACAATATACGGCTTGGCAAGAGCGATATATCTGTTTTCACTACCTCTTGAATTTCATATCCTTTCTTGCAGAGCAGTACTGATTCTGCCTGCACCGCCTGTTCAGCCTAATAGCGGCAGCCAACACAATGGCGAAATATTCGCTCTGTCAGCAGTAGCAGGAACAGTGGCCCTCAAACACATAAATTATGTCTTTTCTGCTCTATACCAAAAAACACCAATGCATCCAATGAACGTAATCTGATTTACACTGCTAGTGAAACAACGTGTGTTTTAAGCATGCTTGACACTTTCTGCAGGTAGCGTTCGCCACATTTACAATTTGTTCCTTCAAAGATGCAAATAATAAAAAATCGTGTTGCACGCACGCACGCAAAGACTAATTCGACCTGGCTCGTATTATTTGTTAATGCCTACGTCCTAAGTGCAGGTACCAGTTAAAGCAACAAATAATGTTCCCGGCGATTGCTTTAAAAATCATCTCTTATGGCGCAGCTTAGTGTTCGAAGGACTCGCACACCCCTTCACTGCCCGGATACTCAGTAAATTTCGGGTAATGCTAACCCCTTGCCTGTATTCTCCAGGTGGTGTCCTGGTTACATCAAGGTTCCGTTAATAAATGCAGCGATTAAGGCGCAAACAGTTTTTCTCTCCCCTCTGAATTTGCAAGATTCCTCTCGCAGGATGCAAACATAATTTTAGGCGGACCTGACTTTATACAACTGATGTTCTTGAATCGTCACCAATATCCCTCCATGAGATGACTTAAAAACCGTCCCCGGGTACACAACATGGTAAGGATGAGGTTCAGGACGACCTTTTTTTATATACCAGTAGCCATCAAGCAGTTTCGAAGAGCTGGTAGAGTGTACGTTCGAGACCAGTCATCTTGTCGTTGTGTTAAAGTTCTGGAACGCTAGAAATGACGAAACCATCACATATGTAGAAGCATGAGGTGCAAAGACAGAATTGTGTCAAAATTAACATAGCGAATGTTTAAACTGGTGTTTAATTGCATACACAGAAACATACCTCGTAAGGAATGTGCGACTTCAGGTAGCTCCTCTGGAATGTCATGGCACGCAGCAGGTGCTTTGCCTATTGTGTTGAGATGTATCAACAGGGAGTATGGATAACAGCTTTTCACGGTAGAGACAAGTAGAGACAAGAAGGCTGTGGAGAAAAAAAAGTATAGCCTTGAATAAACTTCATTGTTTCACCAAACCA